>NC_140625.1:1849378-2134545 GCF_057382275.1 Copadichromis virginalis
TGTTTATGTGGTGTGTGTGTGTGTGTGTACGTGTGTGTGCGTGTGTGTTTATGTGCTCTGTGTGTGTGTGTGTGTGTGTGTGTGTGTGTGTGTGTGTGTGTGTTTGTATGTGTGTGTGAGTGCGTGTGTGTGTGCGTGTTTGTGTGCATGTGTGTGTTTATGTGCTCTGTGTGTGTTTTTGTGCATGTGTGTGTGTTTATGTGCTCTGTGTGTGTGTGTGTGTGTGTGTGTGTGTGTGTGTGTGTGTGTGTGTGTTTATGTGCTCTGTGTGTGTGTGTGTGTGTGTGTGTGTTTATGTGGTGTGTGTGTGTGTGTGTGTGTGTGTGTGTGTGTGTGTGTTGGCAGTACTGTCACCCTAGCCTGCGCTGTGTTGACAGTGATGTATGGGTAATTTAAAAAGTCATTCTTTTCCACAGAGCAGCAGTCAGGCCAGCCAACCACAGCCCATTCCCCTGCAGCTCTAAAAAGACTTATCTACATCCACTGCAGCACACACACGCACACACACACACACACACACACACACACACACACACACATGCACGCACACACACACATGCACATAAATGATAGATTAATAACACACATAAACACATTTATTAATGCCATAAGACTATATGCAGAAACATCAGCAGTACATACTCTTCTCTTTTAAATTCTGATCCACATTCTCCTCCTCAGTATCATCATGTAACGAGCTGGGTCTTAATTGCAAGTCATTAAACTTCTCATGGCTTCCAAAGCAGGAGAAATGCTGGCAGCATGCTGTCGTTTTCTAATAAAAGTGTTGGGAGCTCTGAAATGTGTGGAGAACATCTCAACACACACTCAACCTGTAAACATGCAAATGCACACACACCTGCTGCTAATGCAGCCAGGGTTTGACTGGTACCATTCATATGCAGCAGGGGGCACCAGAGGGCTGGGAAAGGTTGGAGGAGCAAAGCATTGATGTTGGAGCAGCAGGCTGGTGATTCTCCAGAGGTTTTTACCAGCCGGGGATTACCAGAGGTAACGTTATGCAATATATTCAGTTTTATCATTCATATCCTGTCATGGCTCGCTGCGTGGCAGGCAGGATGAGGACCCAATCGCAAAAACTCACGGACTCAAGGGATGAACTCAAAAGGCAGGGAAATCCACGCAGCATGAGGGAGAACGCGACACAGAACTGAGGGAGACGCAGACATAAATACACCAAGGGTTAACAAGCGGAGTGGGAGCACATGGGGAACACAGGTGACACTGATAATAATCACGAGACATGGCAGGAGTGAACACAACACTGACGGGAGAGGTTCAGACAGGAGGAGAGAGAGCACAAGTAGAACACCAACATAATGGGCAGGGGAGACACGGAATAAACACCAAAGGGGACGAGGGCTCATGAATACACAGAGGGGCACACAGGGGGTGAGAGTCACAAAGGGAAAGCACTCAGGGAACAACACAACAGGGCAACTCAGGAAACATGGCCTAAACAGGGAACTGAATACAAAGACACATGAGAACTAAGAATACTGGGCCAACATGGCCCAGGATCATGACATATCCAATGTTAACTGTAGCTGGACCTCCTCAAAGCATCGACCAGGGTGGCACATACTGCCCTATGCCACCACCGTAGATCCGCCCCTGCTGGTCTCTACCATTAATACCAGTAAGATTTAAATCCAGTGATGAAAATATGACCAAGCATTTGCAGCGCTTGGCGTCACTGTGACTATGGTGGGAGACTACTGAGTAGTTAATGTTGCTGATCGATTTAAATCTAATTTTATTTTTCAGAATCAAAATCGGTTCAAGTCGGTCAAAAGATGTTTATAGTTTAAATGAGTTTTTTTTTTTTTATTTCAGGCAAATTGATTTACTTTAAGTGTTGTAGTAGTTTAGAGAGTTGCAGTACTACTATAAGCACATGAAATATTTTCTGTTACAGACTAAAATAAAAATGTTAATAAAGTTATTCTTTGTTTTAATTGAATCTATATTTCTTTCGTTTTTCTTTTGTTTTCGTTAATGTTAATATGGATGCAATGTTATGCAGAGATGTACTTATAATAACAAATTTATAGACATATGATACTATAGTCACGGGGGAGAGTGGTGGTGGGGGCATGGTGGGGTTTTGGGCTTCACCTGTACACAGTGTTTGTTAGGAGGACACAGACTGTGGGTGACAGAGGTCTGCCCCTGCCACAGAGCACAGGTGCCACCTGCTGGTCCTGCTGGGAGGTTGTGTGGGCTGAGTGGTTGGCCTATAGAGATCGACAGACCACGTGACTTTCGCGCATTGCATTGTAGCTACGAGTGGCAGCAGAATCAAAACACTGCATCAAGTGCTAGCATTTCCAGCACCAGTTATCATTAATTCTACAGTTTTAAGATAAGATAAGATAAGATAAGATAAGATAAGATAAGATAAGATAAGATAAGATAAGATAACCTTTATTAGTCCCACACGTGGGAAATTTGTTTTGTCACAGCAGGAAGTGGACAATGCAAAAGTTATGAGGCAAAAATTAGAATACAATAAGAATAAATACAGTACACAACTGTACAGAATAGAATAAAATACTATATACAGTAGAATAAAATAAAATAAATATACAATAAGATAAAAATAGAATACAAATACAAATACTATATACAACTGAGTAAAAATACAACGATGACAGAAAGGATTATTGCACTTAGTATTATTGCATATGTATGGATGTGTGTGCTTGATCAGTTAAAGTCTTTATTATGGAGTCTGACAGCAGTGGGGAGGAAAGACCTGCGAAATCTCTCCGTCCCACACCGTGGGTGCCGCAGTCTCCCACTGAAGGAGCTGCTCAGTGCTGTCACAGTCTGCTGCATGGGGTGGGAGATGTTGTCCATCAGGGATGACAGCTTAGCCGCCGTTCTCCTGTCACTCACCACCTCCACTGGGTCCAGAGGGCATCCTAGAACAGAGCTGGCCCTTCGGATCACCCTGTTCAGTCTCTTCCTGTCCCCAGCAGAGATGCTGCCACCCCAGCAGACCACACCATAAAAGATAGCAGAAGCCACAACAGAGTCATAGAAGGTCTTCAGGAGTGGGCCCTCCACTCCAAACGACCTGAGTCTCCGCAGCAGGTACAGCCTGCTCTGCCCTTTCCTGTAGAGGGCGTCTGAGTTATGAGTCCAGTCCAGTCTATTGTTCAGATGAACACCATACCTTAATCCATACCTGCAATTTTTTTTGCCCCAAAAAGAGTTATGTACGAAACGACGGAGAGCACGGCAGCTCCGTACAAAGACATACGTGACGAAAAGGCAAAAAACGGAGGAGGAAAAAATCAAAGGAGTGAAAGGGTCAGACCCACACGAGCATACAGAGGGGAGTAAGGACGTTAGCGTGCTGCCCAACTTTCATCATGCACATATTTATTATTATATGATCCTAAGTTTTAGTGCATACACTCACAAAATGTTTAGTAACTTCAGACCCCTGCAACAAGCCCAGGTCCAGTTTACTTTTTCACTCGATATATGATCCATTGTTGATCTGCACACAGCTGTTGCCACGAACGTCGCACTCGCTTATGTCACTGTCATGAGACATTCTCGCAAAAAAAAAATCATGGTTTTAGTAACGCAGTAACGCAGCGTTCCTACAGGAAAGTAACGGTAATCTAATTACCCTTTTTGCAATAGTAATCCCTCACTTTACTCATTACTTGAAAAAAGTAATCGGATTACAGTAACATGTTACAAGTAACACGTTACTGCCCATCTCTGCCCAGGTTGATAGAGGGGCCCAGTCTGGATCACATTCCTGCATTTTGTAGGCTGGTTTTCCTACAAAACACAACAAACATTAGCCTGCAAAGCCACAGTGAACAAAGCAGCAAAGCAACGAATTCACTTCAAATCAATATAAGACTTATTTGTAACCTTCATCAACAATTATGATAAATTACATAATAACTACAACAGAAGACTGACCTTTGTGGAAATGCTTGGAGCAGACTAACCTGTGAGCTGGAGTGTTTTGGGACGTCTTCGAATGGCTGCAACCCAGGCCATCCGTGGCTCTGTTACTTCGGAAACATGACTTGAACAATTTCTCTTCCACGACGGAATCTGATAAATACCGATCTCTTTACCCGTCGGCTTCCCGTGGCTGTGATGCGACCGGCTATTGCAGTTAATAATACAACAGCTTCTTGCCTTTCTTTGTGTTTCTTTTTATCGCTGTGTGACTGTTTTCATGTGAAAGCCTGCGTGCGCTAGTACCGCTTGCCACTCGTACCTACAATCCTTTGTGGTTATACCCCGGAAATGACGTTACATTTTCAATCTCTATTATGGGATGTTGTAGTGCTCATGAACATGAACTTTCTTCTTTGTTATGATGTGATATAATAATGAGGCAATTTAGCTGAGACCAATTAAGTTAATAAAATACAATTGAACATAATTCACATCAAAAATACAACCTTGGTGTGCATTTTGAAAGATACAAATCTCTCTTTGCTGTCTTCTCTTTGACCTCATCTCCCAACAATTCATGATATCTGAGGGGTTCTTCCTTCCCAGATAAAGTAATTGAAAGGCAATAACAGTGGATTAACCTGTAACTCATGATCAAATGATATGAGTTTAGATTTCAGTTTTTTATGGGTTGATAAGAGAGAGCATCTTGTCAGATCAGATTACATGTGATACTTATGTAACAGCAGTAACATAGGCGTCAACACTGGAAACAGCAATACTGTGAGTAGAGAAGCAGGTATGCTGACACAGCTCAGTGTAGCCTGAGATCCTTTGTGATGCTGCTGTGTTGCCTGACTGCCTTCTGCCTCGTAGGCAGCCTTTCCTGTGCTGCTGTCCCAATGCGGGACACTAGGAGAGCTCAGCCCACCAGGAACAAGCTGCTGCTCATCTCCTTTGATGGTTTCCGCTGGAACTATGACCAAGATGTGGACACCCCTAACCTGGATAAGATGGCTAAGGATGGGGTGAAGGCACAATACGTCACACCGCCCTTCATCACCATTACCAACCCCACGCACTTCACTTTGCTCACAGGTATTTAAAAAGTCTTAACGTCTGGATAATATTATATTCTAGAGAGCTTAGATAAGTTGTTGCACCTTACTGGTACAAAAACAGAATTGTCCATGAACGGGTATAAACCAGTCCTCGTTTAGACCAACATTAAGCTGCAGCTGTCTGATGAAGCGCGCTGAGATCCAGCGTGGAGGCGACTCTTGATGTGATTTGAAACTATAAATAAATTGAATTGAAAAAGAGAACGATATTAGAGAGATATTAGTTATTCACTTAGGGCTGCATGGTGGTTAACACTGTTCATGTGGGTTCTCTCGCTGGCTTCCTCCCAAAGTCCAAAGACATGCAGTTAGTGAGGTTAGGTTAATTGGGAACCCTAAATTGCCCATAGATGTGAATGGTTGTCTGTCTCTATGTGTTAGCCCTGCCACAGGCTGGTGACCTGCCCAGGGTGTACACCGCCTCTCGCCCTAAGACAGCTGGGATAAAGAAGAAGAGCTAGAAGGCTGTGTGCAGCTTTATCAATAAAAAATAATAAGATATGCCTGACTGCAAAGATCACTGTGAATTCATTGGATTTATACAGACATCACTGATGTCTGATTAAGAATTAATCTAATAAATATTAGTTATATCGCAGTATTATTAAAGCAATGTTGTTTCACTATAAACTATCCCTACTTGTTTCATCTAGTGCATTAATAACATTCACACCATTGGTTTGAAGTGTACTTTATACTTTCTCCTGGATACTGAGGAGTAAAAGTTGTGCACATGTTTCCTTTCATAATTTGTGCTTCATTTTTGTAAATACGACTGTGGTTGTTGTTCAGATGTTACTAAAGTCTCTGTGTCTATTGAGCAGTGGCTGGACCACGGGTACACAACAAACCTGCTAGTACAAAGAGATGTAGATTTAGCTCAGGTCTGACCAACTGTCCACTGTAGTGGATGTGATGGTAGATGCACCTTTATTTCCAACGAGCTTCTTCAGCTGAGCCACAGTCATCCCTGCTCACAGTGGCAGACTGACTTATAGAAACAGAATTCAAACAAACACAAATAGAAAGAGTCTTTTAAAAAGATGAAGCCAACGTGATCTACATCTGCTGCAAGACCATCCTTTCAGAAGTGTTTGTACATAAATCTGAGAACAAACACAAAGGATCATATTTTGATGTTAGTGGTTGATGCGTCTTATAATCTGGTGTGCCTTATGGTCCGAAAAATATGGTATATTACCGAAGGACTTTTAACATTTACCCTTACGTTCTCTTAACGCTCCTCATTAGTGTTTCTTTCTTCTGTCTGTCAGGACGCTATGTTGAGAATCACGGAGTAATCCATAACATGTGGTTCAACACTACTACTCAGGAGAAGAAGGGGTACTACATGACTCAGTTTGTTGATTCATACTGGGACAACGGCAGCTTACCCATCTGGATAACAGCACAGAGACAGGTTCTTTAGATTTGTCTGTACCGTACCTCAATGATTTAAAGTTCCTGTGTCATGAAGCTGTTTCCCTTGTTTTAATGTAGTTTAATGTCCTTCCTCATCTCCTACATCTCCTTCCAGGGTCTCAAAGCAGGATCTCTACATTTCCCTGGCACAGCAGCCACCTACAAAGGGGAGACTGTCAGGGTGAGGGAAGTGGAACCACGTTTATATGATTATTCTAATGAAACAGAGTGGAGGCTGAACATCGACAAAGTGATTGGAGAGTGGTTCCACCAACAGGACCTGGACTTTGTCTCTTTGTATTTTGGAGAACCAGATGGGACTGGGCACCGATATGGACCAGATTCCCCAGAACGCCGGGAAATGGTTCAACAAGTGGATCGTACTGTGGGCTACATCAGGGATAAAATCCAAAATCATGGCCTTACTGACCGACTCAACGTTATTATCACTGCTGACCATGGGATGACTACTGTTCTACGGGGTGCACAGGTTGAAGAGATCATCCTCTATAAGATTCCTGGTTTCAACTTCAGTGATATCCAGTTCCATCTGGTGGACTATGGACCTGTTGGGATGCTGCTTCCTAAGGATGGGATGCTTGAGAAGGTCTACAGTGCCCTCAAAGGAAGTCACCCACATCTTCATGTGTATAAAAAGGAAGAGATGCCAGCGTGGCTGCACTATAGTAAACATGCTCGACTCCTTCCCATCATCCTTTTTGCTGATCCAGGATACGTAATCAATGGGGTGAGAGAATGCATGCCCATCTACTTTCTGAAAATGTGACTCTTTAGCATGTGGCTACAACCCAACACTGTCCCTAGTCAGATCACCCAAGACTTAGTGGATAATAAGAGGTAAACTCCTGCCATGCTCTTAGTATCTCTGAAACCTTGAGGATAACATCAACTACCCTTTTGCACAGCATGATGTGGTCCTACTGAGTAAAACTTCAAATCATAACTCAGGGAAACAAAAATGATCAAATGTATAGTTACATATACTTACTCTTTTCCACAACTCATGGTTTTCTCTGTTTTCTCTCAACTTCTAGTTCTTCCCTGTGCAGTTCAACAAAGGAGAGCATGGCTTTGACAATCAAGTGATGGACATGAAGCCTTTCTTCAGGGCAGTTGGGCCTGATTTCCAGAAGGATTTAGTGGTTGGGCCCTTTGAGACTGTTAATGTGTACCCACTCATGTGCCATTTACTAGGAATAAACCCAGAGATCAATGATGGACACCTCGACAATACCAAGCAAATGCTGCTCCCCAAGAAAAACACAGAAGGTAACAACAGCACTGGCAAATTTTGTGCTATAGAGATAAAAGATAAAGCCCCATTTTTAAATGGTAACTGGACTGACTTACACAGCATCAAACTACTGGGACCAATCCCGATCCCTAGCTATGACTGCTTGTTGGTGTAGGTGATTTTAGGTGTAGAGTATTTCTTTTATTTGTACAAACTAAACACATAAGTAGCACCTCGGATACATAAACACCATTTTTGGTGCTAAAAAATATCTTTTTTCTCAGTCTTGCTTTTTGCACAGATTTTATTTGTATGGAATGTTGTGGAAGTTTTCCATTAAATAAAGCCTGCATACATACGGTGAGCGGCAGCTAACATTCTTTAATCAAAACAAAGAACAGAAAACCAAGCTTGGTGGAGAGCCTGCATGACCGCGGGGCAGACGGTCAGCAGAGTCTCCCTGAGCCTAGCGTGGCTCTCAGTTAAAAACCTTCTTCAGGAACAAAAGGCAGTGCACCGCTGTTTCACACCTTAAGGTTCACACTCCCTTGCTACCTCCCAGAGTCCTCGAAGAGACAAAAGATTGTTCCTGTGGAGTTCTGCTTCCCCCCAACTTCCTTACCAGACTCCCACCATCTGTGTAACTGCATGAGTGTGAGACATGCTAAAATCCAGTGGCACCAAGGCATTATACAATAACATAATATGAATAATACATAAATATAAGAAATTCTTATACAAGCTGTAACCCATATCAACTACTGCCTGTCACATGACCCACATCAGCTGATTTGAGGTCCCTCTTCTGATTGGCTCCTTTCACGTCGCAGCAACTCTGAAAACCGGCTGTGGAGGGATACTTCCGGGTTCGACTCCTGCTGTGGCTGTGAGCTTATGGCATTTAGAGCGGTATTGGAAAACAAAGCGTTTTCTCTCCTCAATTCATCTTTAAACTTTAAACTCAGCGGTCAGGTTTTTTTTCCCCTTTGAATTGATCTTCTTCATATTGAAGTGGCGAGCCGGTAGGACCATTCTTTGTTTTCCCCTCTTTTCCCCCACTTAGCCGTCTTTGGATTACGGACATATTTCCCATTGTATGAAGCTGGACCCTAAGGAGGAATACCTTAAAAGTGAACTTTAAAAAGAAAAGGACCAAAAAAAAGGACTCTTAGCAAAAGGACTCTTGCACAGAAAAATCACAGCATTGATTTATTATTTAATTGTGGACATTTACGTTGTGTGTTGTGTTAATTATTTTGTTCCATTTCCCCTTTCCCCTATTTATTCAATATATTTTTGGTACAAGACATTGCAGTTTTTGGTCTCATCATTCACACCATCTAGGCTCCATAAAGAACTATTTCTTCTGCGCGTCAGTCAGTAAATTCATCCATTGACATAAACTAGTCCTTTAATAACTTAGCGTTACACCAAATCACAACAACAGTTGTTTTATTAATGTAATTTAAGGACTCTACAACAATACACAAAAAAATCAAAACATAGAAAACCACAGCAATCATATGACCCTTCTACCCACATATCAAGCAGGTCTGGCCCGGATCTGGTATCAAGCCGGCACTGCTGGCTGACTTCTGGCATGATAAGCCGTATGTCATCCAGATGTGGGCCAGCCCTGGCGTAGATGGCACTGTTTATGTGATGGCATGCCACATCTGGCTCGATTGTGGTTTGGTGCATGTGGCCCAGGCTCATACAAAACAGGTCTTCCCTGAGTCCGGCATCAAGCTGGTACTTCTGACTGACTGGTGTCATGGCAGAGTGTATGTCAACCAGATGTGGGCCAGGTCTGGCAATGATGGCACTGTTTATGTTCCTATTTTCCCATTTTAGTTAGAAGACCCAAATGCCATGTTGCAATACTATACTGCTATGGTAGCCAGCGTTTCAAATGCAGGTTTGACAGGTTCATGAGTGTACACTTTATCCAAAACCTAGTGAGGGTTTACTCATGTTTGCCAGTGGGTGGCTGTAGCTCAGGAGGTAGAGCAGGTCACCGACTGATTGGAAGGTTAGTGGTTTGATCCCTGGCTCCTCCAGTCTGCATGTCAATAGTGTGAATGTAGTTAGGAAGCACCCAGTTTAGAGAAAATGGGTCAATGTGTAATGAGTACTTTGAGTAATCTGGGAGAGTAGAAAAGTGCTATATAAGAATCAGTCCATTCACTGAACAGAGTTTAGTCATGTTGCTTTTGCACTATTATGTTCCAGCACATGTTGTTATTACATGGCTTGATTAAGCTACACATTAGGCTGACATCTGGGGCCAGAGCTGAAACTGTTCTGGGCCAGCAGTGTGTCTGCAACTGGCTCATGGCTGCACACAACTTACACATGGCCCACATACAGCAAAGAATGACAGCCCTTTGGTGGCCCAGATCGGGTTTGCCAGAGGTAATCCGCACATGGGCCAACACAGGACCACCAGTGTGTCTGCAACTGGCCTTGTGCTGGCCCATGTGTGGGCCACATCTGGCAAACCTGATCTGGGCCACCAAAGGGCCATCATTCTTTGCGGTATGTGGGCCATGTGTAAGTACATTGTGTGGGCCATACCAATTTTGCTATGTGGGTATGAGCAAGTGCTTTGGCGACAGTGGGAAGGAAAAACTTTTAACAGGAAGAAACCTCCAGCAGAACCAGGCTCAGGGACAGGCGGGGCTATCTGCTGTGACCCGTTAAGGTTAGGTGAGGAAGACAGGACAAAGACACACTGTGGAAGAGAATCACTAATAATTTAGTGCAGTCAGGTGTATAAACACATAGTGATTGAGAAAGGTGACTGAAGAAGAAACACCCAGTGCATCATGGGAATCCCCAGCAGTCTACACCTATTGCAGCATAGCTAAGGGAGGATTCAGGGTCACCTGGTCCAGCCCTAACTATATGCTTTAGCAAAAAGGAAAGTTTGAAGTCTAATCTTGAAAGTAGAGATAGTGTCTGTCTCCTGAATCCAAACTGGAAGCTGGTTCCACAGAAGAGGGGCCTGAAAACTGAAGGCTCTGCCTCCCATTCTACTTTTAAATACTCTAGGAACAACAAGTAGGCCTGCAGAGCGAGAGCGAAGTGCTCTAATAGGGTGATATGGTACTACAAGGTCATTAAGATAAGATGGGGCCTGATTATTTAAGACCTTGTATGTGAGGAGCAGGATTTTGAGTTCTGGATTTAACAGGAAGCCAAAACAGGAGAAATCTGCTCTCTCTTTCTAGTCCCTGTCAGGACTCTTGCTGCAGCATTTTGGATTAACTGAAGTCTTTTCAGGGAGTTCTTAGGACTTCCTGATAATAATGAATTACAGTCGTCCAGCCTGGAACTAATAAATGCATGAACTAGTTCTTCAGCGTCACTCTGAGACAGGATATTTCTAACTTTAGAGATGTTGCACAAATGGAAGAAAGCAGTCTTACATATTTGTTTAATATGTGCGTTGAAGGACATGTCCTGGTCAAAAATGACTCCAAGGTTCCTCACAGCGTTACTGGAGGCCAAGGTAATGCCATCCAGAGTAAGAATCTGCTTAGATACCATATTTCTAAGATTTTCAGGGCCGAGTACAATAACCTCAGTTTGATCTGAATTAAGAAGCAGAAAGTTAGCGGCCATCCAGGTCTTTATGTCTTTAAGACATTCCTGCAGTTTAACTCATTGGTGCGTGTTATCTGGCTTCATGGGCAGATAGAGCTGGGTGTCATCTGCATAGCAGTGTAAATGTATGCTATGTCTTCTAATGATGCTGCCTAAGGGAAGCATGTATAATGTAAACAGAATTGGTCCTAGCACTGAACCCTGTGGAACTCCATAACTAACCTCAGTGTGTGAAGAGGACTCTCCATTTACATGCTAACATAACTGAGTGCAACTGACTAATACACAGAGCAGTGAAAAGTATTTTCTCTTCCAAATTTCTTATTTTTTTAAATAAAAAGAACCAGAGTAAATACAAATGCAATTTTTACAGTTTTAAATGATAATTTATTCTCCATGAATCACTACCGTACTGTGGTAAATGGGCTTGCGCTCCTGTAGGCTCACCAAATGCACGAGGCCCCGTAGGGAGCAGCTACAGAGAAGAGAAAGTGTACTTTATTGGTCCCCGTGGGGAAAATCCCTCTCTGCATTTAACCCATTCACTCAGTGAAGCAGTGGGCAGCCATTGGGCGCCCGGGGAGCAGTGTGTAGGGACGGTACCTTGCTCAGGGGTACCTCAGGGTAGCTGTTCAGGGGAATCGAACCCCCGACCTTCCGATCATGGGGCCGCCACTCTACCTACTGAGCTATCCCCTACAATGTGTGTTGGACAGCAGTCATGGGCAGAGGCCCTGGCAGCTATGGAGGTAGTCTACTGGGACATGGAACATCACCTCTCTGGTGCAGAAAGAGCCTAAGCTAGTGCGTGAGGTTGAGCGACACCAGCTAGTCGGGCTCACTTCAACGCACAGCTTGGGCTCTTCAACAGCATTCTGAGAAAGGCTAGGGTCATTGAGTCTGAATGGAACCAGATGGTGGAAACCTGAGGTGAAGGGATGATGATAACTTTAAATCATGTCATCAAAAGACAACTGACATTTTTGAGTTGAAATGACAGAAAACACACTGCAGCTTGTTCTTAGTTGAGGTAGATGATGATATCTAAATCTACATAATAATTATCACTTTGTTATCACCTCACAGATGGAGTGTCACAGTGTAACACAGATGCAGTGCCATTCCCAGTCAGTAAATATAAATGTCATTACTGTTGTTACTACAGAATGGGGGGAGTTTTATATTCCCAAACAAATCCCTTAATCCTGCCTTCTCTGCTCAGATAAGAGCACCAACCTTTTCAGATATGTGTGAGTGTCTTTGTGTAGCTTTGTCTCTCTGTCTTTTGCGTCGTAACTATTCATGCTTTTCTGTCTGTCTGCAGATTATGAGGTAAATCGTCATCATCAGGCTTTCATTGGCTTATCAGCAGTGGCTGGGTTTCTGGTTCTGATTTTTATAGTGGGAACTTCTTATACTTGGTGTTTAAGGAGAAAAGCAAATAGGTAAAGTACTATAATCATGTAATCATGGATACATCTATCAGTGTGCTTGTTGTCAAATCAATACATAAATACAATTCACATATTAAGGTCAAAACTTTAAAGCAAAGGAAACCCAAGAATTCCCCTTTAAGCAAGCAATAGTAAGGTTGGGTTTGGGGAAACCTGCAGTCAGCTGAGACTGAAAACAAAGTCCAGATGAACAGAATCAACCTTCTGGGATTTACTTACCTGGATGACTGAGCGAGCATCAAGACACCTCTCCTTTTAGTTTCTCTCAGTACTCTTTCTGTAACATTTTGGGTCAAATAAAGGTTTTCAGAGAGTAAAGAAATGACAATACTCCAGCCTAAAAGAAAGACATACATAAGAGTCACCAAGGTAATTCTGAACTTGTGATTGGAATGTGGAGATATTCTGAAGCAATAAAACAGTGAACATAAATCCTGTTAAAGTGCAAATATTTCACTGTTAATTTTGTAACAAAGCTGATGCTGCATCCTGCTATCTGACACATTCTTTTTATTTTTGTCCTCTCTTCTCAGATCCAAACCAAAGCATGCTGCTCCTGCTGGTGGTGCTGCTGCTGCTGATGATGATGATGAAAAGGCTGACAAAATGCAAACTGTCTTTTAAAAATTTGTTTTACATAATAATCTAGTTTGAGAAATCCTCTATTGTTTAATACAAATGTGAAAGTACAGCACAGAAGCACTTCTTAATAAAAATAATAATAATTCATGAATCACAGCAGTTCGGTGATTTTGTTTGTTCTCCATTTTTCATTGTAACTCTGATCATTTGTGAACATACTTAAATATACTATGAAAATGTTTCCTTCCATCTGTCCACATTCTCCCACTTATCCAATTCAGAGTTGCAACCCCTACAACCCCAACCCCACTATACAGGGAGTGCAGAATTATTAGGCAAGTTGTATTTTTGAGGAATAATTTTATTATTGAACAACAACCATGTTCTCAATGAACCCAAAAAACTCATTAATATCAAAGCTGAATGTTTTTGGAAGTAGTTTTTAGTTTGTTTTTAGTTTTAGCTATTTTAGGGGGATATCTGTGTGTGCAGGTGACTATTACTGTGCATAATTATTAGGCAACTTAACAAAAAACAAATATATACCCATTTCAATTATTTATTTTTACCAGTGACACCAATATAACATCTCCACATTCACAAATATACATTTCTGACATTCAAAAACAAAACAAAAACAAATCAGCGACCAATATAGCCACCTTTCTTTGCAAGGACACTCAAAAGCCTGCCATCCATGGATTCTGTCAGTGTTTTGATCTGTTCACCATCAACATTGCGTGCAGCAGCAACCACAGCCTCCCAGACACTGTTCAGAGAGGTGTACTGTTTTCCCTCCTTGTAAATCTCACATTTGATGATGGACCACAGGTTCTCAATGGGGTTCAGATCAGGTGAACAAGGAGGCCATGTCATTAGTTTTTCTTCTTTTATACCCTTTCTTGCAGCCACGCTGTGGAGTACTTGGACGCGTGTGATGGAGCATTGTCCTGTGTGGAGCAGGGAAATTATTTTACTGCTATTGTTAAATAATAAATATAATCTGCAGCATGGATATTGCATTCAGGGGTTGAACAGTGTGTGTCTTTCAGAAAGGCTAAAAGTCACAGGCTGACAGGAAACAGGCTTGCAGAGAGTTTGCAGAAGTGAAAGTTATTTTGAGCAGCAGGCTAAGACGAGGCTTTAACAATGTAACAGATAGCTTTAAGATGGCCTTAAGATGTTTATGATGATGTTGACCTTGTATTTCAGGTGCAGTTATGACTATTTTATACACAATGCATATCTGTGCTTATTAAAGAGTTGGAGCTCGGTCAATTAATTGGGGGTTGGAAGCTTTGTTCGGCGCGATGTCCGGACAATCTATTGTGCAAGTGACTTGGAGCTATAGAAGGTTAAAACTGCGTACATGCTTACAAAACACTTATATCAGGTCATTTTATATTAAGGTTTTAGTAGAGGTTCTTGGTTAAAACATTTATTTAGTAGAAGACATACACATAGTCTCAGTGAGCCTCTGGTCTAGTGAAAGGTCAGAAGTGCAACAGGTGAATTGAGAAAGAGCATTTGAGGACGAGACACAGACAGTTAGTAGGTGAAGAGGTGACACAGAGAGCATGTGAGGTCGTGACACACACACATGAGTTAGATTTATTTAGAGGAGAGAGAGATTAGTCATGTCTGGATTGTAACGGTGAAAGTGTCTCGGTAAAAGAGGAACCGTCCTTGTCTTCTCGGCAAGAAAGAGGAACTGAAAGGTTGACCGGAGGAATCGGCCATGAAAATAGAAGATGATGTTCTGTGTTAAAAGTCATGGTTGTTTTGATATTGACGTATGTGTATATATCCTGTCTGTGACGCATGAAGGGGCGTCAGTAAATCAAGCCCTGATGGTATAAAATATCTGTTCATGCTTTGATTAAGTCGGAGATCACTTGCTGTCTGCGTACAGAGTGTTCTTCCCACACGTGTGTAGTCATTAAAATCATTGTTTGACCAAGATCTTCTGGACCTGCTTGTTTGTACTCTCCTTCCTCAATTTTGAACCTTAACACCTGCATGAAAATCATGTTTTTCTTGAAGGATGCAGACTTCTTCCTGTACCACTGCTTGAAGAAGGTGTCTTCCAGAAACTGGCAGTAGGACTGGGAGTTGAGCTTGACTCCATCCTCAACTCGAAAAGGCCCCACAAGCTCATCTTTGATGATACCAGCCCAAACCAGTACTCCACCTCCACCTTGCTGGCGTCTGAGTGGGACTGGAGCTCTCTGCCCTTTACCAATCCAGCCACGGGCCCATCCATCTGGCCCATCAAGACTCACTCTCATTTCATCAGTCCATAAAACCTTAGAAAAACCAGTCTTGAGATGTTTCTTGGCCCAGTCTTGACGTTTCAGCTTGTGTGTCTTGTTCAGTGGTGGTCGTCTTTCAGCCTTTCTTACCTTGGCCATGTCTCTGAGTATTGCACACCTTGTGCTTTTGGGCACTCCAGTGATGTTGCAGCTCTGAAATATGGCCAAACTGGTGGCAAGTGGCATCTTGGCAGCTGCACGCTTGACTTTTCTCAGTTCATGGGCAGTTATTTGGCGCCTTGGTTTTTCCACACGCTTCTTGCGACCCTGTTGACTATTTTGAATGAAACGCTTGATTGTTCGATGATCACGCTTCAGAAGCTTTGCAATTTTGAGACTGCTGCATCCCTCTGCAAGATATCTCACTATTTTTGACTTTTCTGAGCCTGTCAAGTCCTTCTTTTGACCCATTTTGCCAAAGGAAAGGACGTTGCCTAATAATTATGCACACCTGATATAGGGTGTTGATGTCATTAGACCACACCCCTTCTCATTACAGAGATGCACATCACCTAATATGCTTAATTGGTAGTAGGCTTTCGAGCCTATACAGCTTGGAGTAAGACAACATGCATGAAGAGGATGATGTGGACAAAATACTCATTTGCCTAATAATTCTGCACTCCCTGTATTAATGGCAGCAACATGACTCATAAAAAATAGTTTCCCACTGTGAGGCATCCCATCTTCTTTTAACAGCAGCCAGTAAACATCTGGGAACAGAGGAGAGCAGCTGCTGGGCTTTAGAGAGAGGACTGTTGTCCCTTTCTTCCCTGACAGCGGTTTCTCACTGCTTTGCCGTATTTTTCATTTCATGATGTATCAGATGTTTCGGGTTAGTCAAAGGTCTGGACTGCAGGCAGTTCAACACCTGCACTCTTCTATGAAGCTGTGCTGCTGGAATAGCTGCAGTATGTGGTTTAGTATTGTCCTGCTGAAATATGCAGGTCTCTCCTGAAAAATACGTCCTCTGTTGCTCTTAAACCTGTATACACCTTCCTGCATTGATGGCCTCTCCAGATGTGCCAGCTGCTGATTCAATGAAGGCTGAGTGCTGGTAACAAAGCAGACTCTTCCTCCCGTCTTTAGTCCAAACATGTCGTTTTGGCTGACCTCAGAACAGTTTCCCACTTTGCCTCAGTCCATTTTAAATGAGCGTTGGTCCAGAGAGGACAGCAGAGTGTCTGCATCGTGTTCACATGTGTGATCTGTGGATGGCAGAGCGAGCTGTGTTCCAGCTGAAACTCATTTCCATGACAGACTCACAGGTGTGAGTCTCTGTGTGCAAGTTTCAGCCTTGCACACAGAGATTTCTCCAGCTTTAACCGCTGGGCCCTCTTTCATTCTACTTTTAAATATCCTAGAACCACAAGTGCAGTGGAGCTGATGGGCTGGATTCATCAGGCAAGCTCACTTCAAAGAATTGCCCTACGTCAATGTGTCCCAGCTGCCAAAGGGCAAGAATGTCAAAGAACCATTAATTAAATATGCAAAGATTACAAGAAGCTTCAAAGGAAAATCCCCTTTGGCAGTTCAGTCCATTTGACCTACCTGCTGCAGTTTAACTGTCAGCGTCCAGGCTCTTCACACACAAGCATGCACACACATACCTTCCCTGTCATAGCTCCTCAATCCAATGGCAAAGATTTAAAACGTGATTATGAGCAGATAAGTACTGACTGATATGCCTTTTAAAGTAAATGCATTCATTCGGGGTGTATCCACTAACACTGTGCAAAACAGTTTCTCTTTCGTCCTGGAGTGTTGGTCATACTTGTATATTACTGGAAGTCACTACAAAAGCAGGAAACATTAAACTGGAGCACAGTGGATCGTTGGTAAAACTACAGCACTGTCTAAATCTTTGCTGCTCCCCTGGCTTTCTGCTCTCTGTCTGATTGTCAGCTCTGCCTGCTCTGCAGCCTCACTGCAGAACTCTGAACAGTCACTTTTCAGAGGATCTACCAGGAACAAGCTGCTGCTCACCTCACATTAGGCTGGGACTACAACCTAATGTGGATAAAATGGCCCTGGATGGGGTCAAAGCCCTTTATGCTACTCCACCCTTCACCATCATCGCCAGCCCCTTTTTCAAAGCTAACAGATAAAACCAACATAAGTGGCCCCAGTAAAATCTGAATGCTTAACCGTACAGTCCCCAGGACTCACTGTACAGTGTTGGATTGTGTGTCCACAGGTGTTTGTACTTTGCGCCGTAATAAAATGACGGTAAAAGGCTCCGCCCACATCCCATCCAGGTCTTACCATGCAACGACTCTGTGAATGCACTGGAGAAGTGTAGTGGTAGAGTCCTCCGTCAGGAATGAGATATGTGTGTCGACTTTTTATTCTCCCTTAAGATTATCGTGCCATAACGCTGCCCAGAGCAGCTCTGCTAACAGTCCCCAGGACTCACTGTACAGTTTTAGAGTAAATATAAATGATTTTAATCAAATCCAGTGTCTCCACACTCATTAGATTTCAACACAGCTGAACGCTATAATCATAACACAATAATTAAGTAAGCAAATTTATTTCAAAAGAGTTTTATCATCAGGTCCTCACACTACCTCCACCATGTTTGACTGTTGCTGTAATTTCCTTGTTTCTGTAATGCTGTGTTCATTTTAAACCAGAAGTAATAAACCTACCAGAAAGTTAAATGTGGTCGTGTCAGTCCACAGAAGTTTTCCCACAATTTTGGGAGGATCATCAATGTGAGACGGGCATTTGTGTTGTTTTGGGGCAGCAGTGGTTTTCACCATTTTTGCCCATCCTGTTTGTTATTGTTGACTCTGAGTGGCATGAGTCCTGCAGTTTACTGAGTTCTTCTGTGACCTCCTGCTTCAGTTGTTGATGTAGTGTTGGAGTAATTTTGGTATGTCACTCCTGGTTGGGCTGAAGGACCGTGATGATTTTAAAGGTATGACTGAACATTTTTTGGAGGATTTCTTCGTATCAATAATAAGCTGTGTTCTGTCTGTCTCTGCAGTGTCTACTTGAACAAAATACACGAGACTCGCGTGAAATGTCACAGGTGGAATCCAGCCATGCTTTTCAGTTCTATCGTCTATATTCTCAAACCTGTCATAGCAGATCAACCCGGCGTTCCATGACAGACACTTGAACACTGCTGTCTGACTCTGAAAGTAGAAGGAACCTGGAGAAACACTGTTTTTGTAGGTTGAGTTTATTTTACCTCCAACAACAGAGTTTGATATGATAAGAGTGTTTCCACATGTTTCAAGACTTGCACCAAACACAGTCTTCAAAGACAATTTATGATTTAAACTATTTCACCAACGTGCATTAAAAAGTTCAGTTTAAGAGACACGAGAAACCTCAGCTGGTGCTGCATGTCTTTATCGTGTTCATCATGTGTTAGGACCAGAGCATGGCAGCTTTTAACGTGACCGCAGAACCAAGACGCTGCCTGGAGGTTATTTACTGCCACTGCTGAAGTAAACGCTTGTGTCACTTTGATGGATGCAGAACACTGAGAGCAAGCTCGCAGTCTTTCAGGTAAATGCTCACATGACTCCGTTTTGTTCTGTTCAGCAGGGTTCATCCAGCACTAGATGGGTCTCAGTAACTTATATGTGAAACATGAAGTACTTTTTAGTACTTTAGTACATTAACATGTTACTGTTACTGATAAATGTCAAGTGATTAAGACTGAAAGGAAACAAGAACATTTCTCTGGTGTCCGCGGTGTACAGTCACAATGAAACAGCTGCATTTTAATGAAGTCTGAACAGAAGCTGAACACAGCCTAACGTTTATTACATGGAAACATTTTCAGCCTTTTGTCTGTTGGACTAAAAACTAATCGTTTGCAATAAAGATGACTGGATTCTGCTAGGGTGGCTAAGTTGAAGGTGAATTCAGCTGTCCCTGCAGTATATTGGTGAGATAAGATCTCTGTCTATCCCAGCGATAGCCATCAGCTGACTTGAACCCTGACATCAGACATTATCTAGTACATTATCCAGTTTTATCCAAGTCTTGTAAAGTCATATCTTATCTGTGTAAAAGGTTACCTTTCCTAAGATACCATGAAGCAATTGTTTTTTTGAGGTGGGGCGGAGGTTGTTTTTGGGTGTCATTGTCTGTTGTGCTCTTGTGTAACTTTGTTTTGTCTCTTTCTTTTCTTTGTAGCTGCTGTGATGAATATTCAGAGGTGCTCACTGCTCTCTCAGCAGTAACGGGGTTTTGTATTAGTGTTCAGTATTGTCATTTCTTACACAGTGTATAAAAGGGATGCAATATTTAACAGTGAGGTGAGCCAAACATTTGCATTTAAGCTTCTGCTTTTATTATGTAGTTAAAAGAGGATTTCTCGTCCCTGTTTCTATAAATCTAGCTGTTCCTAAAATACCAAAATAGTTATGTTTAATACTAATTTTGTAAATCACTAGTGAATGATTGAAGCAGCATAATTTTTGTGGTCAATTGGTGCATAAATATAGTCTGTAAATCTGGAGTCAAACAA
The DNA here is from genome assembly GCF_057382275.1 of Copadichromis virginalis. Lineage (NCBI taxonomy): Eukaryota > Metazoa > Chordata > Actinopteri > Cichliformes > Cichlidae > Copadichromis > Copadichromis virginalis. Next base: position 1,869,586 of record NC_140625.1, read on the forward strand.
AGCTGTGAGAGGTAACAAAATATGTTTAATGCTTTTATGTCTGTTTAAAGTGATAATAAATTGTATTCTATAAATACAAAAATAGGAAATGTCATTATTTTGGTGGGTTCACGCTGTTCTGTTCGCTTTCCAATCTCATATAACGAGATGATAAACTCTCCCTTTATGTTTGCTCCACTATTGTAGCGTTAGCTTGATGCTGGAGAACCGCAACCGCCACATATGGACCCCGGCACTCATTCAAAGGAGTATCAGTCCACATTAAGAAAAAATTATTCTATTTGTAATTCTATTTGGAGAAAAAGGTTGAAATGTGGAGATAACAGCTGTACCCTCTGAGTTAGTAAAATCATACTTCAGAATCAGTTTTACAAGGAAATGATTTTGCTTTTAGCTCATAAACACAGAGTGTAGCAAACAAGGTAGTTTGTCCTGAGACAACAACAGTAATCTCCCCATTTTGACTTATTCCAGTCACAGAAGCGTTGGAGGTAGTTCGTAAGAGATTACAGGATGACCCCAACCTCAGCAGCAGGACCACTCTCAGCATCGACCAAGTGTGTTTGAACTGTGTCTTCATTCCACCTACTTCACATACAAGGGTCAGTTCTACAGACAGAAACATGGGTGTGCCATGGGCTCCCCAGTTTCACCCATCGTGGCCAATTTGTACATGGAAGAAGTGGAAAAGAGGGCTTTGCTATCCTACCCTGGAACACCACCAAGTCATTGGTTCAGATATGTGGATGACACCTGGGTGAAAATCAAATCTCAGGACGTACCACAATTCACGGATCACATTAACTCGGTGGACCGACTCATCAAATTCACCAGGGAGGATATGAAAAGTGGCAGGTTAGCCTTCTTAGACTGTGAGATTTCCATCAGTAATGGGGGACATCTAAAAGTACCGTAAACCTACACATACGGATCAGTATCTAAGGTTTGACTCTCATCATCCACTGGAGCACAAACTGGGCGTCATCAGGACGCTACCACACAGAGCGAACACCATCCCCACTGACACAGCAGCCAGGGAGGCAGAAGAACATCAAGAAGGCCCCGAGTAAATGTGGTTATCCCAGCTGGACTTTTGTCAAAGCTGGGAAGGCTCCTAAAGAAAGCTCCGATCCAGGAGAGAAGGACAACCGCTGCCTAAGAGAAAACCTGTAGTGATCCCGTACGTGTCAGGAGTATCGGATTCATAGATCAGGGAAACCAAACAACCTCTGACTAAGCGGATGGCACAACACAGCAGAGCCACCTCGTCAGGCCAGGACTCTGCAGCCTATTTACACCTACAGGCCAGTGGACACTCGTTCAGTGATGAGGATGTAACATCCTGGACCGGGAGGAACACTGGTTTGAGGGCGGAGTCAAGGAGGGAAAGACCATCTCTGGTCATTTTTGTATAGCATATCATAAATATAAACATATTTATAAAAATAACTCGTGAAAAATATATTAACCACTTTCACTAAATGGCACCATGACCCACTGCTTCCGTAAAGAAACTGACATGCGTCACATTTCGTGGCTACGCAGACAGCGCCATCTTGTGGTGGCTCCGGTGTAGTGCTGCTTGAGAACAATAGCAGCGAACTGCGGAAGGAAATTAGAGCCGTTTAACCGGGACAAATACAGCAGGCGGCAAAAGCAAAGCGGTGTTGCAGCCGTTTCAGCGCCTTCGTGCAGTAAGTGCGTCGTGCTTTGTTGGCACCGTTGTTTGCAATTGATTTATTTTGCATCCACCGACAGGACACTCCGTCGGTTACGGCTGAGAGGACATCTGCACGCAGTACACTGTTTATCATCACCGCGACCCAGTAACCGCGGCAGACGGTGTTGCGTTTGCAACCAGATTGGATTAACTTCCTGCTGCGATATGGCGCGTGGAAACAACACGGAGGGGAACGAGCTGCTATTTAGCTTAGAGGAGCCCCGCTAAGGATCACTGTTACCTCAGTGAAACAAACTAGTTCTGAGGCACACCGAGGGACCAGTGGGGCATGAGCTGTGGGCGCTCGGCTAACAAATACCGGATTTTAACAGCCCTATTTTCAAAATAAAAGCCGTCGTTTATTAACAGACCTGCGTGAGAAACAGCTGAACGGACACGCATTAAAAATACTGAGAGGAAGCACAGCAGGTATCGCGACATGAGCGACTCCGGGGATGCAGCAAGTGTTCCCGGCTTCTCCTCCCCGAGCAGCGGGGCTGGGCTGGGGAGAGCACTCGCGGCCCGGGTCAGGACTCTGACCTCCCCACCTCCGCCTGGAAGACTGACGTCCCTCAGAACCCGGGACCTGACGCTGGGGGGAGGCTTCAAAAAGACTAAGGTAACCGAGCACAGCCCCGGTGTTAATAATGCCGCGTGCTTATTTTGCGTGAAGTGGAAATAATAAAGCACAGTCCCGTGAGTGTAATCCCGGGGTCATAAGTCTGCTGACACGTTCACGGGCTTCTCTGCAGACATCTGATGGCGTTATCGTGTTACGATGGGGGGACTCGGTGGTCATGTGGCATGTTGTGTCTCTCCTACAGTCCACTCAGCCAAGCCCCGCCCCCTGATCACGTGTTACAGTAACACTAATACTCAGGCTATAACAACCCTGCACACATTTGTTCATTCTGATTTGTGTTTCTGTATCTGCACGCAGTTGCTGTATAAAATTCGTTTGTGTTTACTTACTCATATAGAGATGTTTGTGTTATATATACTGGAACAAATTGCTCGTTTGTGTACAAACATGATACTCGGAGAACACGTAGAAACCACACGCTCACAGTTCCAGATAAACCAACAAGTATACAACAGTGTAAATACAAAACATGTGAGTTAGGTTCGTCAGGGGCTCTGAATGGGCCATGGATGTGAAGCAGATGAAGGCAGAGAAGAAACAAGTTAGATTAAATTAGATTAGATGAAACTTTATTAATCCCTCGGGTGGCTTCCTCTGGGAAATTCTGTTTCACAGCACCGACAGAAGTTACAAAAGGATGTAAGCAGAAATAGAAATATATCACATATATAAATACAGAGACATGTATGTTAAAGGTGTTATTTAAATGCTAACTTAGCACTGTGAACATTTGCAGACAGTAGCAGTCAGGACAGTGACTGCAGCTTGGTCCGTTTGGGAGTTAAAGGAAGTTTTTCTGTTTTTTTTAATGCAGGATTTGATAGAAACAGGGAAAGAGGTCAGGGTCAGCGCTACAGCTCACATTCTTGCTTTGATGCCTGTTAACTCCTGGTCAGGTTTTAAAAGTAAGGTTTATAATTCATAATAATATCCATGTAGTTGAGTAGAAAAGCATTCACACCTCGTTTGAATCCTAATGAGGACATACGTGTTTCTTTTCTCTCCTGGTTTGTACCAACAGAAAACCTTTGAGCCTAACGTCCACGCCGTGAGGAAGAGTAAAGACGAGTGAGTGACGACAGTATGAGAATTTCATCTGTGTATGCACTGTGTCATTTAATGATCCTGAACACCTGTAGGCTAAAGGAGGAGATCCACGTGGCTCCGAAAAAGGAGAGAAGAGATAGGAATGAGCGGAGGAGAGAGAGCAGAGGGAGGAGGAAGGAGCGGCCTCAGACCATCCAGTCCCACTCCATCTTTGAACAGGGTCCTGCTGACAGCGTGCGCAAAACAGGTGCACACCCACAGCCCTCTTCTCATTCTGTTGGATGTCTTTCTCCAGACTGCATTTCCTCTTCATCGCACTCAATCAGTGCTTCTGCCTACAGGCTGGCATGGTGCTACACACCTGCAGGAGTCTGCCACCTCTCCTGTCTGCAAACTGCTCAAGAAAGAGACAAAGGAGGAAGAGGAAGATGAGATACTCAGTAAACTTCAGCGAGATGATGTGAGTGCTTCCTGTTTCGTTCCTGTGAAGCTTTAAAGATGAATTAAAACTGTAGTCAGGAGCCCATAAACGTTAGCTGTTCTCACTTCTCGTGTTTATTCTGGAACGTGTTCACATTGACTTGGAAATCATTGTTTTGACATATTACAACAAGTAAAAAGGTGTGAGGGTATGAACTCTCCCCCTCCTCCTCCTGTTCATGCATGTGCAGTGAAAGCGCACCGATGCAGTCGTGTGCGTCACAGACACCAAAAGATTAAAAGAACCCAACAGATGCAAAGAGCTCCACTTTTCATCTTTATGGATCGACCCTCAGCTGCAGGTCAGCAGGACCTTTGCCTCAGTGCTTCACCTGATGTATTGGCAGGTCACATTTGCAGATGTGTTGGTAACGGCCGGTAAATGGAAACAAAAAACGTCACACAAGGAAGCACATTATGAGCGTTAAGGTTGCATCGTTTGTCCACCAGAGGGCACTCTCCAACCTCCCTGTTGGCAGCAGGTGTCTGTAACACCATCAGCTGATCCGCAGAGCAGGTTTATGTGTGTGAGCAGTGTTCAGACAGTTTAATGCTGTAAGAGTTTGCACCACTGACCGTCGGCCTGCGAGTGAGTGCAGTGTTTCATGACAGTCAGCTGATAATCAGCTGACCATTGGGAAACTAATGTTATGCATCTGTACCTACAGTTCATCGATGATCCGGGTCTGAGGAATGATGCAAAGCTGAAGCCCATCCAGCTGCCTCTGTGTCAGTCCAGCAGTCGCACTCTGACCTCCAGGACACGTGAGAAAACCTCCCACGCTGCACAGCGTCACAAGCAGTTCACTCAGTCACAGCACTGACGTCAGAGTTTAGGCTCTGCTGTTTCCACTTCAACAATAACGTGACTGTTAATGTGCCATGTTTGGTAAGACGTGCAGGAAATGTGTCAGTCAATGAATGATAAATGGAAAGTAATGATTCTTAATCAAAGATGGTGTGATCAGTCACGAGGAGATGTAGATGTATGAAGATCTATGATCTGTTATCACTAAATAGTCACGCTGACCTGATGAATGAGGGTAAAGCAAAGGGAAGTTAAAAAAGGAGGAGCTGAAGGGACCTGCGTGGGCAGCAGAGGGAAAGATGAGCTACCCTTTGCAGAGCTGCTGAAGGTGGAGGCCTTCATGAAGGCAGGCAGCAGAGTAGCAGAGCTCACTGACTTTGCACTGAGTGATGTGGTGGATGACAGACAGTGTCCTCACTGAGCTCCTGCATGTCTGTCTGTGAGTAGTGATCACTCTGTGTTGTGATGGCAGGTCCAGAGAGGCCCACTGTGTTCAGACCTCAGTCCTGTGCAGGGACCAGCAGGACCGAGCGGCCTAAATCAGAGCAGCCGTCGCTGGTAGAACTGCTGCAGGATCTCAGCCTGTCCGGCAGGGAGGAGCTCTTCTTCATGCAGCTGCCCGACTGCATGCCAGGCAGAGCGTCTGGAGCGAAGGTCGACCTGGCTCCTGGGCCTGCAGCAGAGACGCCTGCAACAAAGGAGGGCAAGCATGAAGTGAAGAGGACTCCACATCTTCAAGCAAAAGTGAGTAGACGGGATAAACACATGTTAAAGGACTGACCCATCCAGATGTTTGAGCGTGATTCCTAACATCAGCCCTGAAAGCTTTGTTTGCATCTATCCATAAGCTCCTCGGCCATTTTTGTTTGCATCTTCTGCTTCCAGCCTAATACAGTGGTACAGCATGCAGTCCTCTTCCTGCAGACGTCCTTAGTTAACGGTCGCTGACAGAAACAGCTAAGCTGTGCCAGTGAGGTCAAACCTAGAGCTCAGCAGTGTTTCTGCCTGACAGCTGTACAAGTGTTTCCTGCAGCACAGAGGCGGTGAACACCTCTCTCATCACAGATATTTATGTTATGCTATGTTAATTTAATTTTACAAAATTATGTAAAGCAGCTGCTGGCGAAATTCACTGATTTGTGGAACAGATTCCAGGACTAAAATCCTCCCTTTGGATTTTGTTGCACGTCCTCGTTCATTCTCAGGTGTTTTGGAAGCGGCTGAAACAACGCTTCATCCGTGCTACCCACATAAAGATTGTTGTGGACCCAGCGCTGCCCTCCAAGGCAGCAGCAGCTACCCCCAGCAGGACGCTGCCCTGCAGACCATAAAAACATAAACAAGCTGCAGCGTACTCCCTGCATAGGTCACCAACTCATAACAGTACTAACACAACAAGCTGTTACACGCACATCCACACCGATGTCTAATTCAGAATCCCCAAATCAGCCACAGTCAGGTTCAGACACCAGGGCTCCTAACATCTCACGCGTGGCTTTGACTTCGCATTTTACCCACTGCACAGGAAACACTCAGCCTGAAACACCATCACGTGATCTGTGGTCTGCATCGTCAAGCCTCACTGAAGCACAGTGGACTGTTGTAACTGCTTCTAAAGAGTGTGTGTGTGTGTGTGCGTGTGTGTGTGTGTGTGTGTGTGTGTGTGTGCGCGCGTGTGCGTGTGTGTGTGTGCACTCAGAGTGCAGTGAAAGAGGGCTGTCCTGTGCTCTCGCAGTTCCCAGAAGGATTTCTGGGTAAGCTGCAGATCAGGAAGTCAGGAAAGGTGGAGCTGAAGCTGGGTGACATCATCATGGACGTCTCAGAGGGAGCTGCATTCTCCTTCCTGCAGGTAACGCGTTTGTGTTCTAACATTATTTTTGCATTGCAATCATTAACTAGTGTAAGCAGATCTGTCAGACCTGTGTGGTCATGGATTACATATGATGCTCAAATTTCCCACCAAAAAAAGTTCAAATAAACAAAAGGATAATATGACATTACCTTTAGTTTTACATAGTATTACAGCAGGTTTAGACATTTTTATTATTGTTTCAGTCATGTGACCTTTGCAGTATAATTTGTGAGTTACAAACACCAAAAGCTGCAGACACCGGGGACCACGAGCTGGTGAGGCGTCCTCTGGATGAATGGGGAGGGTTGCTCATCCAGTTTGGCCAGTGTCTGGTTAATGAGAGATCTCGTGTGAATAAATCTAAATGCCTCCACTTCCTCCATGACCTCTACTTTCTGTTTGTAACAGAGACTTGGCTAAGTGTCGGGGAGCGTCTCCCACCTCGTCCACCTGGATGTACACGTCTAACTCTCCTATATGGTTATGGTTAATGTTAGCTGGAACAGGTGCACCACCTTCCTCACATTCACCAATATGAATGCTGGGGTGGGGGCGGACTAGGAGACTGTAACTACTCCTGCTTAATGGTTCACTGTCACATTAGCTAACAAAAGTGAAATGGTGACGTCACAGCTCCAGCCGTGCACGGCTGGCTCTGCTTTGCACAGTTTGCATTTAACTTTGCTTTCTGTGAAATGCTTTCACATTTTTTAAAATCTCAGTTTCCGTTTTCTTCCGTCCTCCTGCTTTGCCGGTCGCACTGTGTTCTTCTTCGTTGGTATTAAATGCAGTCTTGGCAGACAGTATAGGTGATACTGCCCCATAGCTGCCTGTAGTGTATTACAGTTATAAAAACACGTATGACACGTCGACAAGTTTTTATAGTCAGTATCATGGATGTTGATGAATTGTTGCAGCCCTGCCTCCAGCTTTGACAGATGTCCACGTTTACTCAGGGCCTTGTTGACCTGATGTTCCTCCCTGCTGCTGTCTCTGTGGGGATGGTGTTCAGATTCAGAAGACTTTATTTATCCCCCAGGGGCAATTAAGAGACTGACCGTGCCGACCGTACATGCAATACACAAACATCACATTGGGGAGACAGGTAGGTAGCTGGCCGGTCAGCAGCACGAGCAGCGACCCAGAACCGAACAATGGAAAAATGCACAACATGAGGAAGGACAAGGAGGAAAAAGAACCCCTCCCCCAGACTGAGCTCCAACAGGGAGGTCAGTTTGAGAACAGAAAAAAATCACCTCAGCGCATAGCACATGAAAAGCTCTTAATACACCATAGAAACACATGACAAGCAACAGGGATGAGTAAAAGGAGAGAGCCGTGTAGACAGCACATCCGGGCCTGCAGCATATGTGCTGCTCCCCTTTGAGCCACCGTAAGCATCGGAGGCGTTTGGAAGGGGAGGGGGGATGAGTGTATGTCTGCATGGCTCTGTGTTGACACCCAGGTTGTGCTCCATTCAGTGACGAGGGTCAGACCTTAAATACTGATCCGAATGCTTCCTGGGGCTCATAAGTAGATTTTCTCCTGTTAGTCTTTCTGGTCTAGCAGAACTGTGCACCTACCCTTGTCTACTGGAAGGATGTTGATGTTTGTGAAGTAGTCAGACTCGAACGTCAAGGAAGGTGGTAGGGAAGCAGACTATGCCGACAGTTCAGGTTTCCAAGGTGAGCAATTTATTTACAGTGAACTTAATTTAATGTAACTTAACAAAACTTCCTCCCCAAATAAACTCTATTAACATAACATGGCTCTGGTGACACAGCTCACCTCTGCTCTCTGCTGCATCTGGTAGAGACTGGCTTTAAATAGGGCCATCAATTTCCTTCCAATTGCCCAGCCAGTACCACTCACTCAACTGAGGGATCTAAAACTCTACCCAGATGATCGAAAAACACAAAACCTCTACACACTTCTAATATGCACATTTACACAACTAAATGGCAGTGTTAACGAAAGGAAAAACATTCAACAAATCCCTTTAAACCTTAACACAAACAAAAGGAAGCATCTCTCTGGAAAAACAAACCCCTCCACTTGGTTTGATCTGCTGATGTCATGTGTGACATCATCAGGACTTTAAAATGAGGAAATGCCAGGTGGGCGTTTCCCCACGCCTGACCCTCATGAAGACTGAAAAGACAAACAGAGTAAGTATGAACAAATGACTTAATCTGTAACATAATAAAGTATAAAGAAACATGTAACTGAGTATTTGTCTTAATTTGCAGAATGTTTGATTTGCCGGCAACAAAACGCTTCCACAAACAAACCCGGGATAGTGAGTGAAGCAATGTTACTTGACAAACAGCAAATCATAGCAAATACATAGAAACAGAATAATGTGTACAATGTGCAAAAAAAGGTAAACACATATGGGGCAAATGGAGAGCATTGCAACTGCTGCTCTGCTTTGTCACAATGTTGTTGTCATTACTAAGTGATGTGAGTGCCTCCCTCTCGTCCATGCTGATGTTGGATGCTGGCTTTGCATTGCTGCTCTGCTTCTACAGCTGTAGCGTTGTTGTTTCTGTGGCTGGGATCAAAGTTCAACCCTTTTGAAAGGATGTGATCAGTCTGTGTCATCCTCGGTGGGGCGTCCTTCTCTACACGTTAGACCAAACCCCGAGCCTTGGCTGAATGATATCAGTCGAGCTGCCACACGAGGAAGGATCAGCTTCAGGCGTCTCACGGTGTTCTTAGTGAACATTGGCCCTACTGTCAAAGCTGAAGACAGGAAACATTTCACTGATATTTAAAATACTTCTCACAAACCTCATGTCCTTCAGTACAGTTGATTATTATCTGAAACCTTCCAGTACACACCCTTTGATGCTTCTTCTGAAGAAGGTTGCCACATTCAGAGAACATACAGTGGCTTGCAAAAGTGTTCGGCTCTCTTGAACTTTCCCACATTTTGTCACATTTTATTGGAATTCCAGGTGAAAGGCCAACACAAAGTGGTGCACACGTGAGAAGTGGAACGAAAATCATACGTGATTCCAAACATGTGTTACAAATAAATAACTGCAAAGTGGCGTGTGCGTAATACAGCAAGCCACTGTATCTGCTCAGAGGCTGAGGAGCAGCACTGACAGCAACACACGGGCGTCCACGGTGAAGGAAAACAACCATTCATTACGTCACTGCCTATTCACACGCCATCTCTCCCTCTTTCTGCAGCAACTGGTGTCTGTGCGTCTGTGCGATGGGCGGACTGGAGATATGATGGTGCTGGGAAACGTCCATCACAAACTGGTTTTATCTCCGGACTTCCAGGCTTTACTGGGCCAAGCTGCATCACAGCAGCCTCCGGGCCCCTGAGGGTCTCCCTGCAGGTGACCCGTAGACACTGTAGGAGGAGAAACTGCAGTAAATGTGTTGGGAAGAACAGTCTGAGGGTACACTGCTGAGAGTCACCATCAAGGTAACATGCATCTGTGTTTAAATCATGTGAAGTCTTTGAAATGAATCTTTTTAAAACACAGACGTTTCCCTCTCTGGGATGAAGATATCAGCGCAGTAAAATGGGCCATGAACCATCAGCCTGCTGACCACAAGGACCGTCATAGTGTGTCACTCACACAAGGCCTGATGCAGCAGTACAGTATCTGGATGCTGAGCTGTAGTAAAAATGTCACCACAGGGTTTTTCCCATTTAAAGAGCAGCTTCTGCAATGACCCAGGATGTGTGACAGACTCCTCCCACCAGAGGATGGCTGTGGGTCTCAGACACATGGGTGTGTCTTAATGGGGACCAGTGCCTGCTGAGTGGTTGGATTCAACAACAAGTACTTAACCACCAGATGACACCACCTGGCCCTCTCTCCTCCACCCAACAGCCTGTTACTGAGTGTTGCTTTGAGTGTCTGACTGAACACGTGGCCAGCTGGTATATTAGTATCAGCTGATTTGTGTCTGGTGCTAGGACATTGACCTTCGTAAATGAGGTCATTTGTAACCCGTCCACTATACATGTGTGTATGTAGTCCAGTGCAGCAGCCTGGTCGGAGCGAGAAGCCTTTCTGTTGAACCCAGGTCTGTTTGTCAAAGTAAAACTTTATATAAACTGTTTTTGGTTGACTTTTATTTGACAGGGAAGCTTGGGGACCGTTAGAGCTTTGTTTGTTATTTTGGCATTGCTCACTGCTGACGTCAATAAATGGCTGCATAGCATTTTGAAAAGCGCTGTTTTGGCTCTTACTTTCGATTTACCCCTCGGCCACGAACGTAACAGCGTTTCAGGAAACGAGCTGAAGAACAAGCAGCCTGTCAGGACAGCAGGTCATCGTCAGTCACAGCGTTCCTCATTTGTTCGACGCATGTCTTGAGCCAGAAACTTCAAATGTTGCATGAATGTGTCACACAAAGAACCACAAAGCCCTGAAAGGTGAAGTCAGTAACACAGATCACTGAAACACCTCGTCGTCATACGGCTGACATGTTGTATCCTGCCTGACACTGGGGGCTTCATGCACACATGCAGAATCATTTCAGGCCATGTAGAAGAAAACTGTATACGAAGGTTTATTGAGGAAAAAAAACACCATACAAGGAAAGACATAATAAAGCAGGATGAACATGGCAGCACAGAGACCTGTGCACTCTACAACACAAAGCAGCTATCAGTACTACACTATGCTCTTCATAATAACAGAACAGACCAAATGTTACCGGACGTTAGCCGAGTACAGAGTGTAAAGCAGCTGGTTTCATTCAGGGTCACGGACACACGTTAAAGTTGCTACTGAAGCAACAGGCGTGACAGTAATGACACTAAAATTCAGTCAGGTTTCTTGCATGTGAACAGCGGTGCTCTGATCTCAAGAGGAAATGTGGGACCGCCCGGAGCGCTGCGTTTAAAGCTGCACACTCACCAGCACCAAGTATGGATTTATGTCAGGTTCAGGTAGAATCAGTGGACCTTACAGGACACATTCAGACTCATTCATTGTTGCAGGATTTTGTGTGGATGTGTTGAAGTAAAAAATGCAGCCCACATTAATCCTGCAGGTGTTCTAGGACGGCAACAGGAACCCGTTTGTTCCTGTCAACACCACAGCGGTACACGTCAGCGCTCCGACGCCAACAGGCTTGCTTCATTTGGCTCTCACACTTTTAAAGTCAAACTTGGTATTTTACTACTCCATCTAAGCCTGGAGGAGTGAGTCTGCATCACAGGGAAGGACTCAAACTCACAGGTACCTTTTTTACAAATGCTGCCATCGCGGTTTATCTGGAGACATCAATGATGCGGATCTGTCTGAAGGTTATCAAAGTTCTGTCCTGTCAGCTGAGACAGCTGACTTTCAAGTCAGAGAAAAGCGAGGCCGAGCTCCGCCCGAGCCATCACAGCTCCTGTCACCTCCTCTGGACGCGTCTTATGTCTTCTTGGTGGACGGCGGGCTGACAGTTTTCGCCGATCTGCTTTTTGTGGTCTTCTTGGAGGGTTTTGACGTTCCCGTGGCTTTCTTCACAGTTTTAGCCTTCTTTGTTACCTTCTTTGTTGCCTTCTTGGCTCTTGCAGCAGGTTTCTTCTTGGTAGACAGGGTCCGCTCTCGGATCAGGTCTTCTCTTCCGATCTCCACCATGTGGTCCTCCCACGACTTCATCTCATTCTTGTAGCGAATCTTGTCATCCTCAGCGAGCTGCGTGTAGACCTGTGGCACAAATACAAATGTCAGAAGACCCGACAGCACTCATTAGCATTCCAGCTACAAGGATGAAAGGTGCGTGTTGCCGACCTGTTTCTGATGGCTGAAGAGATTCCTCCAGTCCTCCAACAGCGACTTCATCTTAGCCTGAAACAACGACAGGAGCAACTATTGGCCAAAACAACCCTGCAGTGTCTGCTTAGCTGCTGACCAACACAGAACAAGAGAAATGACTGGAGCAGCTGTCAGGGTGCTGCATCAGCACCCTGACAGCTGCTCCAGTTTCACCTGAATCTGTATTCCATCTCAAACTGGCATTTCCATTTAGTCCAGTTTCTGCAGGTGCACTTCATGTCAGAAACTCTGGCTCTGTGTGTTTGCTGATATGGAAAACGCATCCATACCATCGTCATATAAAAAGACCTCATTTGTACTGGTGCTAATCTTTTTTCCGCTCACACTAGCACCTCCTGCTCCTCACACCATCTTACAGGAGCTGATGTTACGTGGTGTTACTGTAAAGTGCAAGAGAAGCTTCCCAGCAAACATCAAACGTGACAGACGGAGAGAAGCTGCCGGGGTAACGTCCCACCGGCTGACTTCACTACACATCATTAGTCATCTGTGCCGCGCCAGCGTGCCGGCATAAACACCAAACACTGAAACTCTGATACCTGCTGCAGGTTTTTAAATCAGGGTCACACTGACCCTGGATCAGTGCACGTGTACTTCCTGACCTGAGACGTAATTCCTTTAGCCTCCTCAAAGTGCTCCGACATGAAGATGTTGAAAGGAGAGCGAGGACGTTTGGGCTTCCCCAGGTTTGTCAACTCCTGGAAAACACGTGCGCGCACACACACACACACACACGTGCACACACACACACACACACACACACACACAGTAAAACTCTGCACAGTTCACATTCAGTGCCTTAGAGAGTTTGAACAGGAGAAGCTAAGGATTGAACTACCAACCCAGCAAACCCACGATGAGTGCACAGGAGATAAAAACCAGCCTGCTCTGGTCCTTTCTGTCTTTCTTACCCTCTTCTTGCGGATGGCCTTCCTCTTGGCCCTCCTCTGCCTTTTCTCCTGGGCTTGTTGCTGCAGCTGTGCAGGAGTCAGCTGGGCTTGATAGCGCTCTAGATCCACCTTGAACTGTTCCCGGGCCCGGAGAGAAGCTTCCTGAAACGGCTACCAAACAAAAGACTCGGGTCACAACAGAGAGGACTTTTCCACTTTCACCGCTGGTAACGCCGTGCTATTGTTACCTGTGTGCGACAAACACAACCTGACAGAAGCATATTTTCATTTATCACAGTTGCACGTGCCCGCCACGAGCTACCGAAGCAGTTTATTAGGGATGCAACGGCTCGTGAGAAAAGCCCGACCCGCTCAGGTCACTCGAGTCTACTTTTCACTTTATGCCTTTGATGTTCTTCACATCTTCCTGTTTTATTTAATGAGAAAATGTTTGGAAGAATCACAGTAAATGTATAAATACAGTATAAACTTCAGGCTTTATATTCTAAACAGGCCCAAAAGTTCTGGATGACGATCAAGAAAATGTATTCTTTTAGTTAAGATGTAGAGAATGACTATCAATGTACTTCAGAGGAATTTAAGGAAACGACTTTAAACATTGTCGTGTGTGACGTGTAGTCCACGACCACAACCCGTGATGCTACGGCCCAACCATAGATCTGGTGAACTGTTGCACCCCTACAGTTTATACACACACAGAAATGAGATACCTGTTTCTGTTCTGGGCTCAGTGATCTCCACTGCTGGGCAATCGTCTTAATCAGATCCACTGCTTTGATTTCTGAAGAAAATAATGAGGAAATGTTTAATGACAACAAAAATGCATCACTAGAGGAAGGACAGAGAAACTGTGACTGATCTAGAGTGTCTCACAGAGCTGCTGCAGCCACACAGGCTCATTCACAAACTGTTCATACAGATCTGGGAGAGAGGGCCGAGCCGGGCAGCTGACAGACACCCGTGTTACATCTACAGCTCTGCACTGAAAGGGACTTTGGCCTTTAAAGGCAACAAAGTGCAGCACAACAATCTTCATAATCTCGTTTTCATGGTTGTTAGAAAAAGTCACTGAAAGTAACATCTGCCAGTGTGGGCCCGGTCTACTCTACACACCCAGACTCTGACAATTAGCCACAATTCACAGTTTAGTTTTCCATTGTTGTCCAAGACAACACTAGGGCTGCTCAATTAATCGAATTTTAATCTCGATTACAATCTGGGCTTTCAACGATCATTAAAAATGACTGAGCCGATTATCAGCCCCTCCCTCGTGCTTTACTCTCGCGCTGCTCCGTGTGGCAAATCGAGCGCACCTCTCTGCATTTCGAACACGTGTCACAACAATTAAGAGGACCCGAGGGAAGCTCGGAAAGCTCAGCAGAAGTTATTTGGAGAGGAGAGTGACTGCTGCTGGTTGAAAAGAGGTAAAAAACTTCAGTGGTGTGGAAACATTATGGGTTCAGTCAGACGTGGATCAAGTAGACACAGTGTGTAAACTTTGCTACGGTGTCGTAGCTGCACCACAGAGCAACACTGCAAAGTTCACTAAACATAGATGTTTACATTTTTCATTTATTTCTTATATTGCAAACATTTGCACATTATTTTATAGTATTTTTTTAAAGTCATTATTCAATACATTGTTATTGTTAACCCTTTAAAGCCGGTCAGAGCAGCACGCTCCGTTTTGTGTAACTATTTTTAAATCCCTGTAGAACCTGAACCACGTAAGCTAGCGCAATAATTTGTTTTGCATATGAAACCAGAGGAGTTGTACTTACAACTGATGCCATCAGCTTGTCCTCGGTCACAGTTTCCTTCCACACATAGCTTTGCAAAAATTGCATAAAAAGGGATTTAAAAATAGCTACACAAAACGGAGCGTGCTGCTCTGACCGGCTTTAAAGGGTTAACAATGACTTTAAAAAATAATATAAAATAGTGTGCAACACCACTGAAGTTCTTTTTTACCTCTCTTTTCAACCAGCGGCAGTCACTCTCCTCTCCAAATAACTTCTGCTTAGCTTTCCGAGCTTCCCTCGGGTCCTCTTAATCAGCGGTCTCCAACCTTTTTTGCGCCCGACAATATTTTCACGGACCGGCCTTTAAGGTGTCGCGGATAAATGAGGGAGGGGCTAATAATCGGTCAGTCATTTTTAATGATCGTTGAAAGCCCAGATCGTAATCGTGATTAAAATTCGATTAATCGAGCAGCCCTAGACAACATGGTCTGTGTGTTACTGGACAATCCTCGTGCTCTTCTTTGGACTGATCAGGTCAGTGCTGTGGTGCTCCTCACTGCCAAACACCCTGCGGCAACAAATCACAACCAGCTGCTGGAGCCGAGCCGCTGATTCTTCTCACTGATATTTTAGGAAGCATGGATGCACTTCCATGCGCCCACAGAAGTGTGCACAGGCTCTCCTCTCCCCCCTCTGCTTCACCACCGTCATACCTACAACACGACTGTGGGAGAAATTCTGGACGCCATCATGGCTGCTGTTTCCATCCCATCCAGCCGCCAACCTGGCCCCATGTGTTATCTTTATCCACGCTGTGCTGCATGCCGGTGCTTGATTCATTTCTGTATGTATATGTATGTATGTGTTGTCGGAAGGACTGTGCAAACGCCTGAAGCCATCCCTCGTTTCTTTCTGTTTCTGGATTTCTTATTCATTTTCACTGCCTTTGCTGTAGCATTTTCAACTTTTAACTCTGACCTGTGAAGTATTCAGGCACAGAGAGGCCTCGCTCAGGGGATTAACCAGCATTGCATCTACATACACCAGGCATGAAACATTACTTCCAAACTAACAGGGTGATTGCCAAGGAGCCATTAACCATAGCAATGGCATATATGCACATGGTGTGCAGTGTGTCCGTAAAAGCAGCCATATATACTTTATGTCCATGTAGACTGCACGTTTTAATAAATCGCCACATCTATATTCATTTTCTGTAGCAAAATACAAAGAGTAGTGTCTTAAAGCCTCAGCCCATCACTGCCATTTAACTGCTTTCATATACACGAGGTTCAAACCTTTTCCTGTCTGAATGTTTACACGTCTGCTCATTCAGGCTGACCAGCCTGCAGTGTGACAGTGCATACCTGGGTTCTGTCTGGCCATGAGCGGCTTCTGTTGCTGAACATATCTCATGTATCCGTTCAGAGGTCTCTTTGGAGGGGAGCGGGCCTCGGAGGTCAGAAACTTCACTGGGCTGAAGAATGCAGAGGGCAGCACGCTGGTACACCTGCAGGGAGGCAACATACATGAGAACAGCCATCTCTCTCCTCTCCATCACGCTTTATTCCACATGGAGTATTTCAGGGTTCAGAGCTGGACTCTAACTCATGCCTGAGATCTGTGAGGAACATTTGGTAAATGGCCTGTATTTATATAGCGCTTTACTAGTCCCTAAGGACCCCAAAGCACTTTACATATCCTGTCATCCACCCATTCACACACACAGTCACACACACAGGTGATGGCAGCTACATTGTAGCCACAGCCACCCTGGGGCGCACTGACAGAGGCGAGGCTGCCGGACACTGGCGCCACCGGGCCCTCTGACCACCACCAGTAGGCAACGGGTGAAGTGTCTTGCCCAAGGACACAACGACTGAGACTGTCAGAGCCGGGGCTCGAACCGGCAACCTTCCGATTACAAGGCGAACTCCCAACTCTTAGCCACGATCGCCCCGCCCCATTTCTACTCATCATGACTGTCAGTGCATGTCTGACCGCACAGTGTGCTTGTTCACACAGCACACTGCTAACTGGGTGACACTTTACTGTCCGCGTTGAAAGAAGACAGTCAGCATTCGCCTGCAAACACTGCAGCGCTGCTATGTGTGAGCTGCAGCTACACTGCGTTTCCTGTCGGATATGAAGAGCACAGAGCAGCTAACGAAGCTTCAAAGCACTGACAGCAAACGGGAACTCTTACAAGATGTCTGCTTTTCTGTTTACCAACAGTACCAAGAACCGAAGGCCATGTTTATATTTACGGCTGCTTCATGCTACGCTTACGTATGCTACCATCACCAACACTCACTGTTCTAAAACACGATGTTCAGGGAGTTTCACACAGCAGACTGCAGAGTCTCTGCAGCTAGCTAATGCAACACATACGCCTGGGTTAGCTACCTTGCCAGAGAGCCAGTGCAGGAGAGCACACTGAAGGACTTAGCCAGCAGGCTAACACCTGCTGTCAGCAAGTACGGAGCCATGTCGGCGGGAATCAGCGCGAAAGTCCGCAAACAGGGGAGCGAAGAGCAGACGCGTTGTCTCTGTGCTCAGGCGACGCTGTGATAGCGCTGGAACCCAGGGAGCCCACGGACACGCACCACCAACTGTCTACCAACAAAACGCGCCTTCACTCTCTCCCGGTGGATTGTGGGAAAAGGTCAACTGTTTTTTTTAACTTCCTGTGTTGAAGCTTTACTTCCAACAAAGCAGCAAATCAGCTTTAAAGCACAAACAGACTCAAAGACAACGTGGTCAAAACAACTTTAAGACATCTGAAGTCATCTGATGTTCATTTTGAATTTAGACGAAACGGCGGTGTGCTTGTACGTCACTTCCGTTTCCGCCTAGTGTTCAGAGGGCTCGATGGTTGTTTATGACGAGTGTGGTTTCAAAAGGAGATTTGGTTTAAGCTGCTGTTGATTTAACCCTGTTAAAATATAAGAGCGATATAGAAACATTTACTGAGGTTTTACATGTCGTTTGATCTCTAACAGCATCTGATCTGAATGAGTCCCGGGACGTGTTTGGTGACTCTGACTTTAGTGAGACTGTCGTGCTTTTCACCTCATTAATCAAACACCACATAAATGTAACTTCTCCACTTTCAGGAGAGAAACACAACTCTGTGTTCCTCTCACAATAAGAAAGCTTTAAAAACCATTAATATTTGTAACATTTTAATTTATTGAATTATTCAGTCCCGTTTTTCCTCTTTGCATCTGTATTTCTATCCTTTTTGTTTAATTAGACATACTCTTCCTCTGTGTTATAATTTTGCAGTACAATTGTAAAACCCATTGTGTTGTGTTATGCTCGTTAAAAGTTTCTGTTGAAATAAAGTTGGAGGGGGAAAGTGCAGTTTCTCCCGTTTCCCAGCAAAATATAAAGAGACGGATGTTGGCTTAAGACTTTTGCACAGTATGTTTGACTGTGCTTCTATATTCTCTAGTTTCATGTAACACTGCCAGCACACAGCGCAGTCAAAGTGCAATAAGAGCACCACATACAAAGTGTGTTGCTCGTGTCAACATAAAGCAGAGTTACACAATCATGTCATGATAGTAACGGTACTATTCTTTAATCCAGTACAAAATGTGCCACATGGGCCTCAGAGACACAGGTAGAAAACTTTACACAGGAACAAAAAGCAGGGTCTTTAGCCTTTGTTACGATGGAGTGCAGCTTAATGAGGACAGTGTAAAAAAGCTTCTCACTGGGCTGAAGGCCTGATTGTTGTACCTGTGGAAATCCAACGTCACAGCTACGATCAGGGGACAAGAGCACATCATTTTAATGAGAGCTTTACACTGTGATGACTCCAATCTGAGTTCAAATAGAAAAAATCATTCCAAACAGACTGAATACAATATAGGTGTTGTCAATAATAATAACAATAATAATAACAACAACAATAGAAGAAAACAGCAACACATAAGAAGTCGCTCCCATTTTCAGGACCACTGCCACAGTACATTGTTTCATTTCAATCAACTTGGTCTGCTACACCGACATCAAGACTCCTCCGTAAGCCAGCACATCGATGAAGTGACGACGCAAAGAGAACATTAGTATCAGTCAGTACTGTTGTCTGTTGGAGGGCCATACATATTTCACATTCAGCCTTCAGTGTTTCTTCCTGGCTGCTGATGCGCGAAGCAGAAAGGTGGATGACGGAGCCGCCTGAAGCTCGTGCTCCAAAGTTTTCCAGGACTTTTTCCTGTATTACAGAAAAGGGATTTGCATTTCTTTGCAATACTTCTGCATCGTCTCACACTGTGCATTACATTCTGTGTGATCTGTACCAGGGGTTCGTCTACAGAGGCTGTAAGGGACAATTAGACAGGAAGGAGACATGACGCGACTGTCCTGCTATCGGTGCTCACATGCTAATAGGTCGGTGTCCAACAGCATGCTGCTGCTTACTGTCAGAACAGCTAACTGAATGATTTCAGTAGTAACCTGGAAAGATCCACAGCACCATCAGCTCAGACAAAGAAGCAGCCAACAACAACCACACATCAGGCACAGCCTCAGCTGGCTGTGCTCACAGCCAGCAGCTCCACGCTGTCCCTCATCATCTCTCCTCTCTGCAGCCAATGAAGTATTAGCCTTAATTGGCTGTGTCCAACTGGACTGGATCAACACAGCAACAGTTACAGTAATAATGTAAGGAACACAAAAGTATTGTTAGGTAAAGTAACACAGGAGTGGAGCTAAGACGTCCTGCTGCGGCCCTTCTGATCTCCGTTCACAGCACAGCTGACGTGGGCTTGTTCCCGTTTGGCATCTGGTGGCATTTCTGTCCTCTCATTTTATACTTGTACTTAAAAAGGAAAGAAAACAATCTGTAATAATCATGAATGTCACAAATGAACCGTCCGTGGTGCAATAATAACATGCCAAACGTTAAAAATGCCCAAGTATCCACTGAGTGCGCACAGGCAGGCTGTGGCCTGCTCCGAGTCCGGCTTCTTTTCAGGAAAAACAAAAACAACCCCCCAAAGTAATGTAGATGTTATCGGCCTCGGATTAATAACGATGACAACAGTTCAGTTTGGTGGAAGTTAAGTAGGATTATTTCATGAGTTCGTACTATAATTTCAGTGCGTGTTGACTTTAAAAAACAGATGGGAAAAGAAAGAAACTAAATGTCAGCCTGTCGTTTTTGCGCTGTGCTCATCTTCTTCACATGGCGTACTTCTGGGTCCATTCTTTTGCTAGTTTGTTGTATCTGAGAAGAGAAAAAGACACAAATCGATGACACCATCAGACACACTCGCTTTACTAAAGACGTTAGCATGCGCGCGTGTGTGTATTCACTTGTCTTTGTCGTTCTTGTAGATGTGAGCTATGTCAGGCACCAAGGGGTCATCTGGGTTTGGATCACACAGCAATGAACATATGGACAATAAAACTGCAAAAAACAGGTGAAAGGATCCCGTCAGTGAACTGAGGACAGTTTCATTGTCGAGTGTGTAGAAACGACACACTTCAGTTAACATGGGGCAGACGTGACGCTGTGTGGGAGCAAAGGGAGGTTCCTCGGCCCTAATCATACGATCCATAATGTCACTTTTTAAAATACAGACGACACACACATCTGATTACCTTTAGACACCGTCAGTGCTGGAGACCACTGTGACCGCAGGATGTCCAAGCAGATGCTGCCGTTGCTGTTTATATTTGGGTGATAAATCTTTGTTGTAAATGCTACCTGGATTAAAAAAATGAATGACGTTAGTAACATTCAGCGAGTGGAATAACTGAAGTGAGCAGGTCCTGAGTGACACCTTCCTCATCGTCAAGACGACTGAAGCAACTACCAATGAAAGAGCAGGATACCGTTTCCAAAGTAACCCAAGCCTGTAACGTCCACGACCCACCATGACATCGTGACAGCGACACACAACACGTCTTGCTGTGTGGAGTCTGGGCACCGTCGTGGATTTAAATCAAATTTGCAGTGCAGACTTTCAGCTTTGATTCAGTGGGCTGAACAACAATGTTACATTATCTGTTTGAAAATCACAGGCTCGACTTTCAGAGGCTCAACAGTAAGTGGACCATGAAGTGACAAACTCAAGCACAGCAGCTGTTCATTTCCTGACGCCAAACGTACATGCACACAGACACACAAACAAGCAGAGCAGTTAAAGACCAGGAGACATCCTGGGATCCTGTTAATGTCAAACTTTTGTTAAACCTTTTGAATTAAACACACAGTACAGAAACGAGCACTGCGTATTATTCACAAGGCTGGTTATCTAGATCATACTCACAAATTCTTTCTTCAGGCAAAGTTACTTAAATTCCAGGATCTGGTTAATTACAATACATCCATAATTTTGTATAAAGCTTTTACTAAACTTTTACCGGCAAATTTACAAACTAGATTTGAAATTCGAGAAAAGGTTTATAATGTGAGAGGCTTTGGAGAATTCAAATTACCCAGAACTCGAACAACCCGTAAAGGTTTTTGTGTGTCTGTATGTGGTGTGAAAATCTGGAACAGTCTGAGTTTACAATTGAAACAATGCAAAAATATTCATAGATTTAAATTCCTCTACAAACAGTTGGTCTGGTCACAGTATACTCAATGATGCTTTTAGTGTGCTCTGTAATGTCTGTTCTCTTACCATTGCTGGTATGGATTCCAAAAAATAAAAAATAAAATAAAGTGTGCGTATGTATGTACATATATGTACTTGTGTGTGTAGATATATATGTATGTATATGTATGTGTGTCTGTTACTTGTAGTTATTACTACCTGTTACCTGTGGTAATGCAATTTATAATTTATATATTCTGTATTCAGTTATGAAGGCTCTAATTGTTGTTTGCGAGCTGCCGCTTAGATGCTTGTATCTGCCCGGGGCTGATGATGGGTCTGTATGCAATGATGGGCGTAGCTGCGGGAAGTTTGTTTTTTTTTGTTGATGAGTGAGTATAGGGGTGGGATTTAATAAGTTTTCTTCGTCCCACTCCTTTTTCAGGCAAGTTTTGTTTTTTGTTTTGTGTATTTTATGTTCAATATAGGTATTTGTTGTGCCTGAAAATGAATAAATAAATGAAATGAAAGCTTAAAGCCTGCACTTCAGTCACTTCCTGTTTGATTTAAAAGCCACACTTGCTATCCCAGGTTAAGTTTAGTCTTTTTGTTTGTCAGACTTTTCTTTTGGCATCAGGATTAGTTCATGTGTGGAAAACCTGCTTAAAGAGCTTTATTCAGGTGTGCAGCCACCGGGCAGGGATAGCTCAGTAGGTAGAGTGGTGGCCCCATGATCGGAAGGTCGGGGGTTCGACTCCACTGAACGTCTGCCCTGAGGTACCCCTGAGCAAGGTACCGTCCCTACACACTGCTCCCCGGGCGCTGCACTGGCAGCTGCCCACTGCTTCACTGGGTGAATGGGTTAAATGCAGAGGAACTATTTCCCTATGGGGACTAACACGCACACTTTACTTTACTTTACTTTTACTTTACTTTACTTTGGGCCACCGATCCTCCCAGTCTCAACTCTGCTGGAGCAGTGAGCAACATTTTTCCAAAACACACGCCCTTATTTACTTATCAAATCAGCCAGTGAGCCTGGTACACGTGTCCAGGAGAGACCACTCCTAGTAGGACAGAAATGTCTCAGGACAAAAGTGAACAGTTTGTCTTCCAAGCAGGCCGCCACCGCCCTCCAGTAACTCTGACTGAATAACACATGTGTACAATATGTAAGGTAGGTTATACAATCTTCCCACCAAACACACTGTGTTTGTGCTTCTTCCTGTGTGTGTTTGCACAGTCACCCTGAACTGGTGACCCTAGACTAGCTGTGTGACAGACTAGTGACCCGTCCAGGGTGTACTCTGCCCCTCACACCATCTCACTTCCTTTCCTGCCTCGTATGACCTTAAAATGGATAAGTGGTTAAGAGGCGGCCGTGTGGATGTGCTGCTGTGTATGTATGAAATGTGGCACAGTGATGCAAGTTGTCAGCTCTGTGAGACAGGAGATCTAGCAGCATGGCAGGAGAAAAGCTTGGGGCTCTTACCTTTGGTGGCTTGAACGGGTAGTCAGTAGGAAAGTGAATTGTGAGAAAGAAAACTCCTCCTTGGTACGGACTGTCACCCTGACAAAAAAACACTTCTGTCAACACAACAGTGAAACGATTCAGGTGGAATCAGTCGGCTCGCTCCCGTCACCTTCAGCCCAGATGAACAAACCGGTTGGCACCACTTCTCATTTGTCTATATTTATTTATTTTTCTATATGAGAATAATTTCAACACTGTAACAAAGAAATGTCCCAAATATGGGATAAATAAAGCAGTGCTCATTATTTCTGATGCATTTAGTGCAGAAAACATTATGAGAGGAGAAGAAGCAAGCTTAGCGTGACACTCACCGGGCCCATTATTGTTGCCTGCCAGTGAAACACTAGGAGCAAGAAACAAAACAGAGGCACATATAAGAACGCAAGCTGTACATTCAACCAACACAATGTTCAGAGGCCATCATCCACCACGTTACACATGCTGTGTGTACAGAGCACAGTGCACACTGTGTACTGTGTCCACAAAAGACAGACAGCTGTGCTTTGTCATCAGCCTTACTCTAACTGGCTGATTACAGGGTGACTAACAGCCGTCGCTCCCATTTCCCAGTTAAAAGATAACCTATGGAGCTCATAGTTAACCCTTTGGAGAACCCCTGGCTGTCCATTCAATTTTAAATTGGTCCTAGACACAGCAACACAGTCCAGTCCTGGGGTGTCTCACTGTGAAACAGCATAGGGCATACAGTCACTTTCAGGCGATCAGGATGGAGTTCCAGCCTTCGGCAGAGGTCCGGCTTTCTAGAAGCTAGTCTGACGTCTCTGCAGAACTTCCTAGTAAATCTTTTAGGACCCTTCTTTAGCCAAATGAAACATTTTCTTCTGATATCTACTTGACTCGTTCTTCCACCGCTCTTTTTTTAAAACTGACCCTACCAAAAAATAAATAAATAAATCCTCTTGAAAACTATTTATGTTTTGCTTTAGATTGTTAAGATAAAACGTAGAATGACATTTAGGAACTATGAAGAGTCTCAAGGCCGACATGCAGGATGTGAACTCACTGTCATCCCCCACTGGTCCAGCCGAGCACTGTGCGGGAGGGTCTCTCTGCAGGTCCTGCAGCTCCTGGTCAACATAACACAAACCAGTCTGTGAGGTTTGACTGAACATCACGTGACACGGCAGTTTTAATGTGAATCAGCTGCAAATGCAGAAATCTTTTCCGTCATTAATGGCAAATACCATCCAGGTATCGCTACAGTCCCCACTAGGCCGTTAATGCAAGCGTGCTTGTGTGTGACTTTGTTTCGACAGTGCGGACCACCGAAAGAAACCATCACTGTTATATGTATGTAGTTATTATGCACTCCACACTGTATATAAATGCCACTTGTTTTGCACATATTCAACTCTGTATATTTTATATATTTTATTATTATTATTATTATTTTATTTTTTTACTATTTAATTTGTAAAAATGTGTATACACACACACACACACGTAGGAAAATATTTAGTATACACATCCAGAAATGCATACACTATTATATATTGTACATATATTTATTAGTTTCAGGTTGGCCATTCTTGTATTTTGCTCGTTTGTGTTGTTGTGTTTGCACATCTCTGTTGCTTGTGGGGCTCGCACACAAGAATTTCACTCGCATGTGCTGTGCCAGTGTGCCTGCACATGTGATGTGACAATAAAAAGTGATTTGATTTGATTTGATAAGTCCTGTCAAGCCTTCGAGAAGCTCGTCTAACGTGTTATTTCACTTTTCCATTATGACTGGTAGTCCTCTCCGTGCGCCCTCAACAGTCCACAAAGGAAGTGAACTAGTCCACACTACAGAGAACCGAAATGAACTCTGTGCAAACTTCCCTGGTCACCGCAGTCCCAGCCCTCACTACAAGCTGGACAACACAGCTTCTGACACAGAGACAGGCTAACATGGAGGGCACAAAGAGGGTAGTTAATGAGCTAACTACGCTCTTTGGTCATTTGTTAGCGAGCTAGCATGAAACTTTGGATTTGTCAGCCTGCTTCGTCCGTTAGAAGAGATGTCAGCGGCCCCATTATTATCAAAAATATGACGAAGTTTGAGCGGAGTTGTTTCAAAGCGGGGGGAGTGTAAGTTCTGTATGAATACACCTTTAGCGAAAAATAAATCCTATCGTTAGCCTCTGCTGTGCTATCTTTAGCTGGCAACCAATGCTAGCTTGTTAAACTTACCTTCTGTATTCTTTTCAGTGCCATGCTAACTGACGCAGTCCGCTCCCGTGCTCACTCCTCGCTCGTGTTGGTAGGATTATTGCTGGCCAAGTCAATGGTTGTAGTTTGTTCCCTGAGTACTTCGACAGCCGGGACGTGTTTGTGTTTTTATAAAAACCTCTTTTGTTTCCGCTTTCTTCTGTTTACGGTCGTCCCCTCGAAGTGGATCACGGGAAATGTAGTTCTGAATGTGCGCTATGCTTGTATCTCAGAAATAACCCTAACTGCTATACTTAAGGAAGTATCTGAGGTACCTTTAGTTCTTGCCTTTCAATGCTTCATCTTTTTAATCCACTACAAGCTGAACAAGTCGCTGCTGGTAGAAGAACACTCGTTTTTCTTGTTGTTCAGAAATCAGAAACATCCCACAGTTCCAACCATATACGGCTTTCACCTTCATCATGTGATGAAATGTAATATGTATTTAAAACAAAGTTTATTTGGTGGACGACTGTCATTTGGTGACGTTTCTTTACATACACTCACTGGACATTTCATTAGGTACACCTCTCCATAACACAAACATCTAATCAGCTAATCATAGAATCATAGAATAACAATCCAATGTATTTAGGCACGTATACATGATGGAGACAACCTGGTGAAATTCAAAGCGAGCATCAGAATGAGAAAGAAAAGCACGGTGATGGTGTTAGATGGGCTGGTCTTAGTATTTCAAAAACTGCTGATCTATTGGAACTTTCCCCACACAACCATTTACAAACCAGGTCATCAGAAGACCTGATCAAACCTTAAAGTGGCCTACAGCAGCAGAAAACCACACCAAGCGCAGCGTCTGTAAGAGCAGGAAACTGAGGCTACAGGCTCACTGAACTTGAACAATAGAAAACATTGTCTGTGCCTCCTTTTATGACTGCAATTTACCAGTCTTGGCTCTTGGCTCGTCAAGCAGGATAACAAACCGTGAGCTCAAATCCTCTGAAACATGAATATAGTTTCTTGAACATAACAATGTGTTCACTCAAAATCACCAACAGTCCCCAGATCAAACCGAACACCTCTGACATGTGGAGGAATATTCACATCATGGATGTGCACCCATCTCCAGCCGCGCCATAGCTGCAGCACCCTGATGAGTCTATGCTGCAAAGATTTAAGGCAGCTCTGAAGGCAAAAGGAGGTCTGACCCATTATAAGAAAGGTGTATCTAATAAAGTGTCCAGTGATGTCTTGATGCAATGATTTCACTTTGAATTTCTTTGTATAGTTAAATCACAACAGTCCCAGGGTTTTATATTGGAGTCTTGTTTATTACCAGGTGTTCTCCGTTGGGTTGCTTTGTTCTTCCTTTTATTCTCCCCCTGAAGGGAGGGAGTGTGTAATCAGCTCCATTTGTGTGTTTGTTAGCAGTCTAGCATCCACAGTTTTCAAGATATCATTTTCCAATGTAGTGTGCTGGTAGAACCCTCAAACAGCACAAACGCTGTATTACCCATGATTTCTTTATGGAACTTCACACTAAAGTTCTAGACATCGTGGGATATGAGTACGTAGGTTTTATGTTAATTTTTTTCATTAAAAAAAACTTATCAGTGATACATTGTATGAAAGGTTTGGAAAGAGCAGTACAACACATAACATGTTTCCATAACAGGCTGACATCAGCACGTTGTAATAAAAACATAAAGCATCAACGTTTTAGTTTCGCTCTTGCCTTTTGGGGGAGATTTTCCTTACACCTTAGCGTCCTGTGTCCTTAGACCTTGTTGTATTTTGGTTGTGGTTACTGTTTGTATTTATGACATGTGTCCCCGGACTCTTGTTCAGTCTGTGACTGTGTTTCCTGCACTTCTCTCACCATTTCCTGATTTACTTTGATTTATTTTCCTCGTGTTTTGCTGTCGTCAGAATCAGAATACTTTTTTAACCCTGAGGAAATTATGTGGTCACAGTCACTCCAAGACATTAAGAACTGACTGAACTCAATTAAATAATACAATATATTACAAAATTACAAATATATATATCCAGATATTACAGATATTAAATATATATGAATGACATTTTACTCTAAACTGTAAAACTGTTATTTGTTAAAGGATGTGCCAAAGGGTGTAAATTCTGCAGCCTGGAGGAGCTGGAGTGTGGTTCGGTGGTACATTTAGGTAATCTCACTGAACATGCTCCTGTGACTGGCCAGCAGCCAGTAGAAAGACATTAATGGCTGCCCTTGAGCCTGGTTCTGCCAAAGGTCGCCCTGTTCAAAGGGGGTTCTTCCTCCGCAGGCCACCAATGCTCAAATATCTTCTTTCTGCCTGGCTTCACCAAGTATTTAGCACTGACTCACTGCTTCAGTCTTTCTCTTCAGTCTATATTAGTTAAAACATCTTTAACCTCGACGCTGTGTAATAGTTAATATGCGAACACAAGGGTCATCTTTTATATTGAAGTTACAGGAACCCGATGAATAAATCCCACTTGGGCCTCTGTGTTGATAGACACGAAATGATGCTAAATTAGAGACGTTATGCAAGCCTACAGCATAAACACTCTCAGGGTGCCATTACCAAGAGCCTGGCCTGGACAGCATTTCTTAAACTGTTTAGGAAATGTTTAGGATGTTCATGTTTAGGAAATTTGGGGCCAATTACAGTGATAACATGAACTTTCCAACTGATACGGGTAATTGTCAGCATGATTGGGACCCTCTGAAATTATACAGGAAGATGCACAAAATCTCTTTTTCCATCTCTTTCTCAAGAAAGACAGCGACGATGTTAAACCCTCAGATATTTCAGAATGGGAATGAAATGAGAATGGGGTTTATTGCCAAATGTTGAGCAGGTTTACAACATTAGGAAATTGCTGCGGTGCTTCAGTGCAAACATAGTGTCATAAATAGCACTTAAATAGACATGGAAAAAAATAAAAGTAGGGATAAGAATTAAAAGTGCTACGTGGAAAGATATGTGCATGAGTGCAGGTGGTGATCAGTGCCAAACATGGAATGATGCAGTGACACAGCCTAGGGTCATGTGTTAGTGGCGGGTACAGTCATATGGTTATTGTTCATGTGTCCAACAGCAGAGGGGAAGAAACTGTTCTTATGGCGAGAGGTTCTGGTGCGAATGGACCGGAGCCTCCTGCCTGAGGGGAGCAGGTCAAACAGACTGTGTCCAGGGTGAGAAGGGTCAGCTGAGATCCGGGCTGCACGCCGCAATGTCCTGGAGGTGTACAGGTCCTGCAGAGATGGGAGTCTGCAGCCAATCACCTTCTCAGCAGAGCGCACAACACGCTGCAGTCTCTGTTTGTCCCTGATAGTGGCTCCAGCGTACCACACGGTGATGGAGGAGGTGAGGATGGACTCGATGATTGCGGTGTAGAACTGCATCATCGTCCGTGTTGGCAGGTTGAATTTCTTCAGCTGCCTCAGGAAGTACATCCTCTGCTGGGCTTTCTTGATGACGGAGGTGATGGTGGGCTCCCACTTCAGGTCCTGGGTGATGGTGGTACCCAGGAAGCGGAATGAGTCCACAGAGGTGATGGGGGTGTCAGTCAGGATGATGGGGGGGAGTGGGGCTGTGTGCTTCCTGAAGTCCACAATAATCTCCACTGTCTTCTGGGCATTCAGCACCAGGTTGTTGTGGCTGCACCAGGACACCAGACGTTCAACCTCCCTCCTGTAGGCAGACTCGTCCCCGTCCGAGATGAGTCCGATAACGGTGGTGTCATCTGCAAACTTGATTAGCTTGACAGACTGGTGGGTGGAGGTGCAGCAGTTGGTGTACAGGGAGAAGAGCAGAGGAGAAAGAACACAGCCCTGAGGGGAGCCGGTGCTGATGGTCCGGGAGTCCGAGACATTCTTTCCCAGCCTCACGTGCTGCTTCCTGTCCGTCAGGAAGTCAGTGATCCACCGGCAGATGGGATCAGGCACATTCATCTGGGAAAGCTTGTCTCGGAGATGGTCTGGAAGGATGGTGTTGAAGGCAGAGCTGAAGTCCACAAACAGGATCCTGGCGTAGGTTCCTGGGGAGTCCAGATGCTGCAGGATGAAGTGTAGGGCCATGTTGATGGCGTCGTCTACAGACCTGTTGGCTCTATATGCAAACTGCAGGGGGTCCAGGAGGGGGGCCGTGAGGGTCCTGAGATGGGAGAGAACTAGGCGCTCAAAAGACTTCATGACCACAGATGTCAGAGCCACGGGTCTGTAGTCATTTAGTCCAGTGATCCTAGGTTTCTTGGGGACAGGGATTATGGTGGAGGACTTGAAGCAGGCAGGCACATGACATGCCTGCAGTGAGGAGTTGAAGATGCCAGAAAACACTGGGGCCAGCTCGTTTGCACAGTGTCTGAGGGTGGCAGGAGACACACCGTCTGGGCCGGGAGCTTTCCGAGCATTCAGACTCCTAAACTGCTTCCTCACATCTGCTTCATGAATATGAAGAGTTGTGGTGGGAGGAGGTGGTGTGAAATCCTCTTTTGTGTGGGGTGAGGGGGCGGGTGTTGCAGGTGAACAGTTTGAAGGTGGTGATGGCTCTATGGAGGGGGGAGAGGTGGGGGAATGAGTGTCCAAAGTGTCTCTATTGTTGGGGCCGTTGGAGGTGTGAAGGCTGCCTGATGGCTCGTCAAAACGACAGTAGAAGTCGTTAAGGGTGTTGGCTAAGAGCAAGTCATCAGTGGAGTGGGGGGTTTTAGGCTTGTAGTTTGTAATATTCCTAAAACCTTTCCACACAGAGGCCGAGTCATTCTCTGAGATCTGCTGCTGCATCTTCTCAGAGTGCTGATGTTTAGCAATGTCCACTTCTTTAGTGAACCTGTACTTGGCCTCTCTGTAGCAGTCCCTGTCTCCGCTTCTGAACGCCTTTCTCTTTTCCAGCCACAGCTTTTTGAGTTTAGGAGTAAACCAGGGTTTGTCATTGTTATAACTCACCCTGGTGCGTGATGGCACAATGCTGTCCTCACAGAAGTGGATATAGGAGGTGACAGTGTCCGTAGACTCGTCCAAGCTGTTAGAAGCAGCCTTCAATGTGTCCCAGTCTGTGGTCTCCAAACACGTGCGAAGCTCCTCCACAGCCTCGTTGCTCCACAGTTTTTTAGTCCTCACGACAGGTTTGGAGAGCTTCAGCCTCTGTCTGTACGCGGGGATTAGGTGGATCATGACGTGGTCAGAAAGTCCGAGTGAAGCGCGGGGCACCGCGCGATAGGCCCCGCTGATCGTGCTGTAACAGTGGTCTAATGTCCTCTCCTCTCTGGTCGGGCATTTAATATACTGCTTATATTTCGGAAGCTCATGGCTCAGATTGGCTTTGTTAAAGTCCCCAAGAGCAATGATGAGAGAGTCCGGGAATGTCCGCTCCGTGTGGAGAATCTGCTCCGCGAGTGCGCACTGAGCTGCCTGCGCATCTGCGTCTGGCGGGATGTAAACAGCGGCCAGGATGAATGAAGCAAACTCCCGCGGAGAATAAAACGGTTTGCAGTGGATAAAAAGATATTCCAGAGAGGAAGAGCAGTGCTGAGCAATCACTGTCACATCTGTGCACCAGCCACTATTGATGTAGAAGCAGAGACCTCCACCTTTGGACTTACCGGAGAGAGCGGCCTGCCGGTCCGCGCGCAGCAGATGGAAGCCCTCCAGCTTGAGCGCGCAGTCTGGGATGTTCTCACTGAGCCACGACTCCGTAAAACATAAGACACAGGAGGAGGCAACGTCTCTGTTCATGCTTCTCATCAGGGCCAGTTCGTCAATCTTATTGCCGAGTGAGCGTACATTAGAAAGGAAGATCCCAGGAAGAGCAGTTCGCAGTCCGCGTCTCCTCAAACGCACGAGTGCGCCGGCTCGCTTCCCTCTCTTTCGGCGTCTCACTTTCCTGGTCAGAGTCAGCAGTAAATCTGCCGCAGATGCGACAAATATTGGAAATAAATCCACAGGCGTTGTAGTCCTGTAGTTAAGGAGCTCTTCTCTGGTGTACGAGTATCCAGAGGAGTGCCCAGACACAGAGAAAATGCACAAAAACAAAACAAAAGTAACGCACTGAAGCACCAGGGCGACCATATTTCATGACTTACTGGCTTTTTACAGGTTGTGTGCCAAGGAAAGAAAAAGCCTCATACTTTCTCACACTCTGAGCACAAAAAGACGATGTTGTTTCGATTCTCCAAAGCCACAAATGTACTTAAGTTGTATAAAACCATCGCAAACTACAGACACAAACTAGAAGACGTGCGAATACTCTAGCCTATACTGACAGCGCTGAAACAATCATCTAATACAAGTCCTGCATTCAAAGTGTTACTTTAAATACAAGTATTAAACATAATAATAATAGTATTGTAAATGTATTACAGTTTTACTCACTGCAGAAAAAATACCCGCTGTGACTCTAAGTCTCTATTATATCCTTATTGTATCATTACTCATTCAAAACTGTAAAGTAGGTTTTTATATTTGATGCAGATTAACCAAAAATATACACATTTATAATGGATTCATCTGCTGATTATTTAACTTTAAAACAAAACGCAGCAAGCGGCGGCAGGCTGCGTCCTGGCTGGTCGCACCCTGGGGGTCCGCATGGGCACTGGAAAAGTCTGAACCTCCTCCACTCCCACGCCACCGGGGAACGCCAGTGGGGGTATCGGCAGCGTCGGCCAGGACCGGATCAGAACCACCAGATTCAATCCTTTGCATCCGGCGCTCGATCCGGTCCTGGAGTTCATCCCGCTGGCTGCGAGACACTGTGGCCTGCTCCCGCTGCACCCACCAGCTCCATCCCTGGTCTGCTGTGCCCTCCTGCTTGGTTTCGGCACCACTGTAATCATCAGACGACAGACCTGTCCACATTTTTATGCTTTTCAGCATCATCTTTTATTCTCTCACGGTTGCTGTACACAATACCCAGCTGCAGCTTGCAGCCACACACATCAACAACAAACATGACATCGGTCCGAGCACAGACTTTAAGCCGGCGAGGCGTGATTGTGGATCCCGCTTAGGTGCATCCACCTCCCCTGCAGCGGCTCCACAGACCACGCCCCGCCACAATGGGAATCACACTCTTTAGCCTCCCCGGAAAAGTCTATGTCTGGGTGCTGGAAATGAGAGTCCGTCTGTTAGTCAAACCTCAGATACAGGAGGAGCAGTCCAGGTTTTCATCCAGGTCACGGAACACTGGAGCAGCTCTTTATCCTTTTGACGATACTTCAGGGTGCGTGGGAGTTTGCCCAACCAGCCTACACGTGTTTTGTCGAGGTGGAGAGGACATTTGATTGTTCAGTTTGGAGTATTCTGTGGGAAGTGCTTTGGGAGAAAGGGGTGTCTGGACTGTTGCTACCATCCGTTGGATCCTTATACAACCATTGCAAGAGCTTGGTCCACATAGCCGGTAAGAAGTCAAACTTGTTCCTGGTGGGTGTTCTTCAACATGGACAGGATTTCTAGGAATAGCCAAGTGGCAGAAGGCTTCCACTTGGGTGGTCTCAGACTCTCGTCTCTGAGATGTGGCTCTGTTGATATCATCAGGTGGTGGCCTACAGCTTACACTGGAGCAGTTCGCAGTCAAGTGTGAAGGGGTGTATTGAGAATCCAAGCACCTCCAAGTCTGAGGCCATGGCCCACTCTGGGTCAGGGACGAGTTGCTTCCCCAAGTGGAAGAGTATCTCGGAGTCTTGTTGACAAGTGAGGGGAGCAGGAGATTAAGAGGTAGATTGGTGCTGCAGCTGCAGTGGTGCAGACGCTGTACCGGTCGGCCGTGGTGAAGAGAGAGCTGAGCGTAAAAGCGAAGCTCCCGATTTACCGGTCGATCTACGTCCCTACCCTCACCTATCGTAACAAGCTATGAGGAGTGACCAAAAGAACAACACAGTGGATACAAGTGGCGTAAATGAGCTTTGTCTGAAGGGTGGATGGCCTCTTCCTTAGAGACTCTCCGCAGGTTAGTGCACGCTACACTGGTCAGGTTGCAGTACTGTGATAAAGTTTGCAGTAACACTCTATGGCTGTATCCCAATTCAGGGTCTGCAGCCTTAAAGGCCGCATTTCAAGGCCGATTACGTCACAGCGGCGCGCCGAAGGCTGTCCCAATTCAAAGGCTGCTTGAAATGCGGCCCTGAAATGCGTCCTTCATTTCCCTGAATTTTAAGGCTGTGGCAGTGTAGACTTCGTGGTCCCATATATCCCACAATTCATAGCGCAGCAGTCGGTGTGGAGAATTCTGCCGCAGACGGCAGAAGCGGAGCGGCCGAAGAGTAAACTGTGAAAAGTAAGTACTGAATATGATGTCACTTATTTATGTGCAAATGTTTAATAACGAAGAACATTAAACATTACTGTTGGCCACATGTCGGCAAAGTCATGTGACATTAGTGACGTTTGTACTAACTTGGTTTTAAAGCCTTTAAATATACGCCGTTCAATAGCTGAGCTTAATCCTACAGAGAATGATCAAAGCTCATGTAGAAACAAACAAATGAACAAAAGATTTTCTCCTTCATTTCTGTCACACAAAGCTGTATGACACATTTCCAGCTGTTAGTATCATGGTTGCTAGGCAACCTGGGCAGCGCAACGGCGGCTAGACCGTCCCATTTCACAAGCCTCGCACTTCCGGCCTTAGCGGTCTTTGAGTACGCGGCCCTTGAGGATCGTTGAGGCTGCGTACTTTAAGGCTGCAGACCCTGAATTGGGACACAGCCTATGTTTAACTGGTGCAGAGAAGCTGTAGTGTTCACAGTCACTTCTAGGTTACATCAAGAGTAGCAGACATTAAATCAGTCAATTCCACCTTTATCCTAGCTTTGTACAGTCTGGAGGGGAAAAATCTTCCATAAACATCAGGTAACATTGGCTTTTTTCTTGTTTCTTTTTGGCATTAAAACCATTTTCAGTGGAACTGCATGTGGATCAGGAATGTCAGTGGAAAAGAAACTTTCCTGCCACTGATATTGCCCCCCTAAACAGTTTGAGTATCTACTGCCTCAGCCACCCCCACACCAATTTCAACTATACTGATATAGCACTAGTTCACAGCAGCCATGTCAAGGTGTTTTATGTATCAACCCAGGAATATTAGAGAGAAATCCCATCAATCAGATGATCTATTGTGAGCAGCAGATGGCAAATCTGGGCTGAAAAAGCTCCATTTGCAGTAGATAAAACAGGAGTGTAACCATGCTCAGGGAGGGGCAGCGAGTTGCTGTGATTGGCTGGGTGATAAGGAGAAAGAGAAGACGGAAAAAAGGAGCTTAGTGAGACCAACAACAACAAATATGAACACACCCAAACTAACACCGATGCCGGGAACTCCTCAGAGTGATTAGAAAAGAATTTCTCCCAAATTCATTTTACAGCAGGACAAATGTCCAAACTCAGAGTCTCTGTCACGAACAAGCCGCCGTGCTTTAAGCTTGACAAACATGCGTCCTCTGTAGTTAAATCTAGTTTTGACCAACTACGTCTAATCTCTAAAGCCAAACCAAGTAGGTTTGGGTCTATTACTCCAATTCTCTCTGACCTACGCTGGCTCCCATTAAATATCACATTGATTTTAAAATCTTATTGCTTACTTTTAAAATCATAAATAATACCGTGCCTAGCTATCTTACTGATCTTCTCAGCCTGTATATTCCTAGTAGCGCACTGAGATCATCAGACCAGTTGCTCTTGGTGCAACCTACCGTAGGTCACGGCTGAAGACCAGAGGCTTTCCCCTCAGTTGCACCTAACCTCTGGAACAACCTCCTACAAGCTGTTTGCACATCTGACTCAATCCAGACTTTGGTTTAGCCTTCCCGGCTATCTAGAGTACGCTTCTTGTAAGTGTACTCTTATGCAAGCCCTTTTCTTCTGTTTTGTTGAACAATGTTTTGTACTGATTTTACTTTATAAGTTTTATTTTGATATCTGCTTATGCTTGGTTAATCAATGCTCTCCACCTGCTAGCTTATTTGCATTTATATTTTGCTACTGCTTTCACTGGACCTCTGGTTTTAAATGTGCTATACAAATAAACTTGTATTGTATTGTAAACCTACAGAGTGGTCATACCAGCATTTTATTTGACTTATTTAACTTTGTTTCTCCATAGAGTTAATTATTAAATTAATTGATTGACCATTTTATAAGACACTGTATTTACTCTCCTCCTGTAGTTTGTGTATGAGTTAAATCTGGGTGCTGCAGAGATCTGACTCCTATCTACATGTTAGAAACAAACGAGTAACTGCATGATGGAGGATCACATTCTTTCGTTTATCAAATCCATTTAATGTGATCCAGCCGCTGCTGTTGAAGAATAAGCCACAGGAAGTGTCAGCAAACACGTCCACCTTCTCATGGATTACCGACTACCTAACAGACAATATGAGAATGTGAGAATCAAATCAAATCAAATCACTTTTATTGTCACATCACATGTGCAGGTACATTGATACAGCACATGTGAGTGAAATTCTTGTGTGCGAGCTTCACAAGCAACAGAGTTGTGCAAAATACAATAATGTAAACAAGCAAAATACAAGAATGGCTACATCTGAAACTAATAAATATATAATAGTATATGCAAAAAAAAAAATAAATTCTGGATGTGTATACTAAATATTTTTCTACGTGTGTGTGTGTGTGTATACACATATTTTACAATTTAAATAGAGTAAACAATAAATAAAATATATAAAAATATACAGAGTTGAGACATGTGCAGAATGTCTCAACAGGGCAGAGCTCTGTCCTGCCTGTGCAGGACAGGAGCTCC
Source organism: Copadichromis virginalis (assembly GCF_057382275.1). Lineage (NCBI taxonomy): Eukaryota > Metazoa > Chordata > Actinopteri > Cichliformes > Cichlidae > Copadichromis > Copadichromis virginalis. Next base: position 1,905,631 of record NC_140625.1, read on the forward strand.
ACAGTGATGTGTGTCTCCACCTACAAGAATGGTGACTGACTTCAGAATGAAGAGGACAAATCGTGTCTATCCTGAGGCAGGATGCTGATGTGGCACAATGACAACAGGCTAAAAGGAAGACCAGCACAGAGGCTCTGCTGGGGGAACAGCATCATAGCTGGTGACACCTACAGACAGACTGAAGTGATGGCTATGTGTTCATGTGACTGGCTGCACACTGGAAACATTTGAAGCTGTGGTGGAGAGGAGGTCATTATGCAAGCTTTCGACCACCCTCTGCACCACTTACAGCAGGCAGCAGAGGACCTTCTCTGACAGACTGATGGAGCTCCACTGTGACAAGGACAAATACATTAAATCTTTTATACCTTAAGCAACTCATCTGTTCTCTCCTCCACACAGTTGTCATTTATAAGTTTGCTTTACAAACGTGGACATTACAGCTTGCAGGTGAATCTTCCCCTTTTAGTACAGCTAGCCAAGTAGCAAAGATCCACTTACTGCTAAAGACAGAGAGTGAAAGTGAACATAAAACCCATTGTTGCAGCCAGAGGCAGCGTAAAGGTGATCCCTTAAACTGATGTGTAGTTTTAGTGTCCTTATTTTCCACTGGGTTATCAATTCTGTCACTAGTTAGCTAACATAAGCTAATATAAGTCAACCAACCTGGTGAGGTAACATGTTGTACTTACAGGAGATAAACTTTAAACACTTATTTCTTAAATCCAGCTTCACAGACAGAGTTACATCTATGTCAGTGTTTCAGAGCAGGGCTACATGATGTAAACAAGCCTTTATATGTTTGGTGTTTCATGACTGCACTGTCACAGCTCTGATGACTCTCCACTCCACGTGCATTCTGACTTTCATTCTTCTTCTCTCCAGAGCGTACCTCCACCTCTCTGGACGCTCTTCCACCTCTCCCTACGGATCATAATGTCACCTGCAAACATCATAGTCCACAGAGACGCCTGCCTGACCTAATCTGACAGTCTGTGCAAAGAGGAAGGAGCTCAGAGCAGATCCCAGGTGTGATCCCACCACCACCGTGAACACCTCACCACTGTCTCTCTGGCACCACCCTCACATATATCTCTGCCACTCCTGGCCTCCTCATGCACATCCTTACAGACACAGTGAAGCTCTTTCTGACCTCCTCTATAATAAACACCATATCTGTAGTGCTCTTTCTCAGCATGAAGCCACACTGCTGCTCACTGATCATCACATGTTCAAACTACTTGTTATATGTTTGCTGTGCCCAAATAAAGTGTATCTCATGTCATTACTGACTTATTTAAGCTAAAGGCATATTATTTTATACAGTTCGTTTTCTCTGTCCCATTATGTTCACTTCAGATTTGTTCAGGTTTTATGTGAGTCTATTTTTTTATTGTGATTTTGATCTTTTGTACTGTCTTCTTCAAACCACGTTCTAACTATTTTGGGGTTATACAAATAGTTTATTTTTAGACTCGCAGTAATATCTGATTGTAACCGAAACACTGACACGCTTTTTATATGTAGTCACGTAAGAGTAAAATGTATTTCATGGAAAATGCAAATGAAGGCACGTGCTGTCGTTCGTGGATGAAAATTGATGGTTTTGCGACAGTACTGGCAAGTGTCGCAAACGTGTGGGAGGCTTTGAGCTGCTCGTTACGTAGAGGCTGCCGCCTACACTGACCTGGATATCTGTGGCCGAGGAAGGCTCTGCCGACCTCGTTTCATATCAGTGCTTTAGGACTGCGGCACAGCGCGCGGACCTGTTTGCAGCTGCAGGGCCCTCGTGCTGAAGGCTTTGAACAGCAGCGGTGTGTCCGCGAGGACGGACTGTTAGCAGCCTAATGGGCTGGATCGATAACAAGGCCGGGCTGAGGACAGTTATCGTGTCATGTCTGTGTGTCTCTGATCACGCCGCGTGTCCGACTCGCTGCTGCGTGGAACAGGGTCTCTGTGTCGTGCACCTCCGTTTACTCCGACATCAGTATTTACTTCTCTGAAGCAAGGAAGTGGAGCTGGCGGAACTCGGAGAACGTGAGACCGGAAGTTGTGTGACTTGACCGCCATAATAAAAGCCCTAAGAAGTTTTGTTTACGCTTATAAATGGCTTCTGGGGTTAAACAGAGGAGTACAACTGGAACAAAACTACAGCCAACTTGTCATTTGTAAAATAACGTTTAGTCCTTTGCCAGTGCCGTGTATCCCGAATGATCTATCCACGTTGGTCGGCTTTATTTTGGAGTGTGCGAGCGGAAGTCGCCCTTGGCTCTGCGTGCGCTGACACTGGTAGGAAGTGGGATGTGGCCAGGATGTATTTATGCTGCTGTCCGAGATGTGAGAGTCAGTAAATCAGCTCTGCCTTTAGAGCCCGTGTTCCCCGGCGCTCACAGCGGGGGTACGCTCACTGACGCTGCCCGTCAGCGTGGTTCGTGTCAGGGGTCGAAGCAGCGGCCGCAGCCGCTGTGCTGTCCCCGCCTGGACGGCACCGTGCCCGGGAACAGTTTGTTGAATTTGCGCGTGGCTGTAGCCTGAGCTTTACGTAATGACAGCATGTGAATGACACGTTTGGCTTGTGACTTTCTTGCCCAGCACTGCACATCCACGGTTTTAAACACATGTCAAGAACTCAGCCTCAGATGATGATGGAGTCCTCTGTCGCGCTGGCCCACAGCTCCTCCGCGGGTGGGGTGACCTCTCGGCTCCCCGGAGGCGCACCCCCTAAAGAAAAGCCCGGCCAGCCACCCTCAGGGCTCCAGAGCCAGGCTCACCTGAACGGCTGCGTCCCGCTGTCACATCAGGTGGCGGGTCACAAGTATGGAGTGGATAAAGTGGGTAAGTCAGCTGCGGACACGACTCTGATCACCCTGCACTTACAGGTCCTGCCACAGAACCACCTCTGTGCTCGCCTTCGTGTGACTTCATGTTAGCTGGTTATTCAAACGGAGATCTGACTTAATCCTGACAGGTGTTAACGCACCTTTACATGCAGACACTCACTCCTTTGTTTGTCCTCATAGAATCCGCGCTCACCAAAGAAGAGACATCAACTGTTTAGCAGACGTGTGTCTAATGTCCATGTGTGCAAACAGCGAACTTACACACTGGACCTTTTTTCAGTGTTTCCATGATAGGAACACATGTGTCAGTTTCTCTTTGCAGTTCTCTCTGTGCTTTGCAAACGTCGCGCTCTACAGTATCATTTGGAGAGTTCGTTGAAATGCCAAAATTCAGAAAGTTGTCCATCGTCCCGCTTGCTGCAGTGTAGGGGTGAGCGTTATACACTCAAAATTATAGCACAACATTTCAGGAAAACATATTTTCTGTATGTGTGATTAGGGATGGGTATTGATAAGATTTTCACGATTCCGATTCCATTTTCGATTCTGTTTAACGATTCGATTCTTTATCGATTCTTTTTAAAAAAGGAGAACACTAAGGTCGATTAGCTTAGAACTTTGTTTTATATCTTCTCTTTGAACAAGATAGAAATTTAGGAGTAACATGGCCTTACAAACCCAACAGTGAGATCTTAAGAGATCCAGCCTACGGCTCTTCAATGGGGCGTCCCAGGGTCCCCAGGAAAAAAAATTGTAAATGTTCTTCTGTAGCAATAACAAAGTATAACATAAATTATTCTGTAGCAATTACACAAGAATATCCAGTAATGTCCCTGCCTACATTTAAACACATTCACTTACTGAAAATCATCTGCTGTGGCAAACGGGTGCAAGCCTTTGACCACAAACTGAGTCTCTGCTCGGTGACGTTCGTCTATCCTGGCCTGAAAGGAGACGCTGCCGGTAGACTGCAGCGAGAGCTGCCAGCATCTGAGCCAGACTCTGTCTCATCATGGTCACCTAAATGCACAGTAATGGCAGGTTTTGTAATAAGGCAGATCGCGCTAACATAATATGCACTGTTAGCTGATTATTTACCTGCCGCATTAACGGGAGAGGACGTGCAAACGTTACCGCTGCTGCTGGGCTGAGATTCACGAGTCCGGAGTGGAATTAAAAACACGACATTCATTTAAGGTCATCACGTGTTTTGTGAGCAAACGCTTTTGCATATTCGTAGTGTTTCCTCCCTTAAATGAAACATCCACTTTGCAAGTATTGCAAGTTGTCCTGTTGTCATCCGTTCTCGTAAAGTCTAACCAAACTTTTGAGCGTTTGAGCTGCTTACGCGCCGTGTTTCCTGCCAGGTAAATGACGCTCCGCAACGTGGTGACGTCATTCGGGGCGACTGGAATCGATAAGCGAATCGTTTGCAAAAATGGCAAACACTTCCAAGGAACTGAAACAGTGGGAACCGGTTCTCAACAAGAACCGGTTTTCGATACCCATCCCTATGTGTGATACAATGACTGGAGAACACTTTGATGATGGTTGCAGGCAGAAGCATTTATAAGTGTCAGTATCCTCCTTTCCCAGTGACTTACTGTCACCAATGACATATTTCCTAATTTGAAGTATGAATCAAGTTCCCAGCAGGGTCATAGTGCAACAGTAGTGACACAGCGTGAGTCAGCTGTAGACACAAGTGTAGCCTGAGCAGTTTTGTTGTTTTTAGGTGTGCAACTACTGCTGAACACTTCAGCTTGAGCTCGACTCTGAGATACCTGGACTTGTCTTAGTGTTGCCAACACATGGGATTACTTTACCAGTGTTATCAGGGTATGAAAGATGTGTACCTGTAATACTGGAGACACTTTTATATGACACAGTTACAGTCAGACAGAAATGGATGGATTTTGATTAGTTGCCAGCTTCACACGAATCAATATGACTGTTGATAGTATTATTACAAATATATCCAACAGAGTAATTGTAAAGGTGTCCCACAGCCTGTTTCACAGCAATGGTTGTGCAGCGGTCTTTGATCACGTAGGCCACAGGCATCGTACAGCCGCGCTCTGTCCACCTGACGTAGTGGCGTCTTCACAGCTCCATCACTTTGAGATTTTGCTTTAAGAAAGACGTTTTTCATGCAGCTGCACGTCTCTTGTCAGTTCAGCTTCTCTCTGTGTTCCTCATTCATCACTCCATATCTGCTGCTGTGTGGTTTCACAATCACCAAATATTTGAGATTGGCTTCTTGCAGCCTGAAACATTGTGCTTGAGAACCTCCTGCTCTGGATGAGTACTGAGAGTACTTTATTTATTTATTTCCTGTAAATCAGACGTTTATCTGTTTATTGGATTATTATTTAGGTACAAGGGGCAAAATCCCATCACTAGATATCAGTACATTGCAGATTGGCAGTGAGTGTATGCTGTCAGTCTGCTGTTTACCTCAGCTGTCAATATGTGTCCACGTCTGTCTGCCCTGAAGGAGGCTGTAAAACTCTGGAGTCAGTGAAAGTGTCCAGCGACAGCGATACTGAGCACTGCTGTTTTTGCAGCTGTTAGCTGACAGTGGCTCTAACATCACTGGAACTCTCATACGATACGAGTGTATTCAAGCTGTTTGTCAGAGGAAGAGTGTGATTCTCAGGACTCAAGCCTGACATAATGTTAGCTCCGAATCAGATGTTGTTGTTTGGCTGCTCACGTTCAGGTGTGTCGGCTCACATGGATGATTTACTGCCAGTCAGTAACTTGTTAATATGGGGAATAAATGAAGATGTTTACGCAGTGATTATGCTGATCAGGCTGGCTGACTCGGATATTTGTTTTAAACAAATAAACAAACAAACATTTGTGTGTGCGTATGAACCTCTTTAATCTGAATATTGTTGTGCACTGTCAGTGAGGCAGCAGAGTAACATCGGCGTGTTCGGAGGTCGAGCAGGTCAGCTGCTGATCAGGTCGGTGGTTCGATCCCTGGCCCCGCCAGTCTGCATGTCAAGTATCTTTGGGCAAGTTACCAACCTCAAGAACAGAATGAATATTAACAAAGAGCACTTAAGCTCCAGCTAACGGGCGTAGAAAAGGACTGCTGCGGCTTTTGACAGTTGTAGAACAAGTTGAGCTTGTATAATCTCCTCCCACTGTGTCTTCAGGCCTCTGCTGCTTCTGTGCTGTTGAAGGTGTTTTTGCAAACGATTCCTCTGCCACTGTCCAGGTTTCAGGTCTGAGCTGCTGTGAACACGAACAACACGAAACAGTCTCCATAAGATTCTTCGTCATGACCGGAAATATGTTTGGTTTAAGTGAGGTTTGCATAGACTGTACCACGTGACACACACCCACTGGCTCTGAATTCCCTGAATGCCCTGCCCTATTCTCACAAGCCGACTTAATTGTAGTGAGCCGGAGGGTTAAAAGGACACGTTTGACTGGATGTTTGCATTCTGAATACGTTTTCTTGGCCTGTGTGAAATAGCAGGTCTGTGCACATTTTCTTGATGGTGGTTATTTTGGGTGGCTGTAGCTCAGGTGGCAGAGCAGGTCAGCCACTAATCAGAAGGTCGGTGGTTCAATCCCAGGCTGCCTCCGGGCTGCATGTCAAATATCCTTGGGCAAGATACTAACCCCATGTTTGCCTACTAGTGGTGGTCAGAGGGCCCGGTGGCGCCAGTGTCCGGCAGCCTCGCCTCTGTCAGTGCGCCCCAGGGTGGCTGTGGCTACAACGTAGCTGCCATCACCAGTGTGTGAATGTGTGTGTGAATGGGTGGATGACTGAATGTAGTGTAAAGCGCTTTGGGGTCCTATGGACTAGAAAAGCGCTATACAAATGCAGGCCATTTACCATTTTCCTCTGTGCAGGAAACAGCCCGTCATTGTCCAAACACAACACATTCCCACCAATAAAATACCAGCAAACTGTAAGAGACTGTGTTTGTGACGTGTCAGAGAGCTCGTATTTGTCATGTGTGTAAATGTGGTGAATCATTAAGTGTTGTACTTTATTTTTCCTCTCTGTGCGTTTCTGTCAAACCTTTGATTTAAGAACTTTATCATAAAGCTCAGTGCTGAATGAATTGTTTATGGTTAAACTGTTAAGGTGTCTTTAAACCGTCGTCTTACTGTGCAGCACCTGGAGCCATCGGCCTTTCACACAGATTATTTTTGTAAGTTTCCACTTTCAGTGCCGTCTTTTGTGTTTCTTGCAGGTATTTTGCAGCATCCAGATGGAACAGTCCTCAAACAGCTTCAGCCTCCACCCAGAGGTCCACGAGAGATGCAGTTTTACAGCATGGTACACACACACACACACACACACACACACACACACACACACTCTGTACCGGGTCACATGGTCTCTTTGAAAATGGCCCAAAAAATAAAAACAACATTTATGTCTCAAAATATTGTTTTTAAACTTTGTGTGCTATGCTTTCAAAATAAAACTGGGATATTTTAAGGAGATTAGCAGTAAACATGTTTCTGGTGATAAAGTTAACAGACTTATAAATGCTGCTGAGTAAGTACATGAAGGGCATTAACAGCCTTGTTTTGCACCTCTGCTGTCACAGAGGACGCAGGTTTACAGCGTGAGTCACAGACGAGCAGCAGAGTAGCCTGGGCAGTTTTTTGTTTGCTTGGTTTTTTCCCTCCTATATTTCAAGTGTAACTTAGGCTACGTTCACTCTGCAGGTCTTGATGCTCAATTCCGATTTTTTGATCAAATCCGATGTTTTTGTCTGCTCGTTCACAGTACAAATAAAATGCGACAGCAAACGCGCTCTAGTGTGAACGCTCAAGCGCCCGCATGCGCAAAATAAGACGTCACACACAACACGCTCTGTTTAGACCCAGAGCAACAGTATGTTTGACTGACGGCCTTAATATAAAGACTTCGGACTTCACGTTTCCCAGTTTTTTGCTTTAAGTTATTTTGTTATTGACATAATAATGTAGATAATCTAATAATGATCCTTGTTGCTGTTTCAGAGGAGCGCTGCTTCAAAGGATGGCTGCAGATTTCTGTCAGAATCTGCAGATTATACAGAACAAATAAAATGTTCACGTTGTTCCCAACAGTTTCACTGGAGGGCCAGGAAGGTTCGCGATGTCTTCTCCGGCGCTGATAGTTGGCGTCTGTCTTGCGTCAGTGACGTAAAAGACGGATTTAATGCGACGTGACCATCAAGCAGCAGTCGCTTTCTAAAACATCAGATATGCGTCGGATTCAGCACCACATACGAAAGTGACCCAGATCGGATTTGAAAATATCGGATTTGTGCCGTTCACACTGTCACCATGATGGATATGAGTCGCAGAGGGTCAGAAAAGTCTGATTTGATGCGCTTTCACCTGCAGTGTGAACGTAGCCTTTATGACTTCACACTTGAACTCAACCTTGTGACCTTCAGAAGCTGCACGATGCTGTCTCACAATAAAGCTGAAATATGTTCTACCCAGGCTGTTGGATCTCGGGTGGAGCTGTTTAACCAGCTGCTTAAAGTTCCCCCGGGGTCACCGGGTCAGATGTAGCTCGTGGTCAGTTGAGCCGGTGTTGGATGGATGAAGAATTATCAGTACAGGCAGCCACAGTGAGCTGCTTCACTGTTTTCTTTAGAGCTGTGTCAGGACGGAGTCTGAGGCTAACGTGTGGCTGTCGTTTGACGGGATCCCAGCAGCAGGCCCACACTGACCAGCATCGCTCCCAGTTTCCAAAACTTTACTGAGCTCAGGAGGCAGTGTCATCAAACACATGCTTGCTCTCTGTTTTTTAAACAGTCCCAGTATCAACAGATGTAGCCACCCTTCGCTTCCAGTACACTGACCTCTTTGCACTTACTATAAAGAGCCTGAATATTATTTTCGTCGTGGGAGGCACTAATACCAAAGAAGATTGTTCAGTTCTTTGCTGCACCGTCTTCCTTTTCTTCATGCCGTCCTGAGAGATGATTTTAGTTACTGTAAAAGCTTTGGCAGGTACTTATTCACATAGAGATAAACCATCGTATGGCATTCTGTCCTAGGTTTATGCAGAGGACTGCTGCGATCCCTGTCTTCTCGAGCTCCAGACTTATCTGCCCAGATACTACGGCACCTGGTCCTCTCCTGACAGGCCCAACGGTAAGGCCGTACTGTGGCATCACACAGACAACAGCTAGCATTAGCCGCTACGGACAAAAGACAAAAAAAGCTAATAGTGAGTTTAACTGTCTCCTCTCTGCACACACTGTTTACCTGCGTGTAAGCAAAGATGTCTCAGATCAGCAAACAGAAACCTGAGAGCTTCGGACCCAGTGTACGCTGGGACCTCCAGCTCCAAATACCAGTACAGACACTGACATTTTACTGTAACAGGAAACGGTCAGTCTCTCAGTAAGGATCTGTAGCTGTCCGCAGAGTCAAAGAGAAAACCACTGTATGTTAGAGCCTCGATGAGAGCTGTGAAAGCTTCAGCACGTGATTCGTGTTCATCCTGGTGCATCCAGATGTGATTGTTGGTGTAGGTGTTGCACTGCAGGTGTGTCTTCATATCATTGTATTCTTACATGAGGTAGATTTTTTAAAATAAAACTCACGCTGATATGCCAACAAGCTCCGTGAACGTTCAGCATTTCACCAACAATCAGACAAAACGAGACAAACTAACAGCTTCTGTTGTGACTGACAGACCTGTACCTGAAGCTGGAGGATGTGACTCGTCACTTCATCAAACCCTGTATCATGGATGTGAAGCTGGGCCAGCGGAGCTATGATCCGTACGCCTCACAGGAGAAACGGGAACAGCAGATCAGAAAATACCCGCTGATGGAGGAGATCGGGTTCCTGGTGCTTGGCTTGAGGGTGAGTTTGAGTCATGGTGCTGTGACAGTAAAAGCACGCACAGGCCTGCAGATCAGTCGGTGTGAAAAGTCCAAATGCAGAGTCTTTGTGTGACGAGCCAAATATCCCCCCGAGTGTTTCTGTAGGAGTTAAGAAGGTGAGTAGAAGGTGCAGTCGAATATCACTGGTAACTGTGTGAGCACCTCTCTGAAAGCAGTTTGTGGAGGAGAAACATCAGCAGTGATCTTAGAGAAGCAGCTGTTGCTGCCCATCACTCTGGAAACACCGAGAGAGAACGTTTGGTAATGAGAGGAAACAGCTGCCAGTCGGAGTGGAGGCAAGTTCACCCCAACATCAGTGCACTGCTCCAAAAACCCAAGAGCAACATGGCTGCCATCAGACCTCAGTCAGCATGTTAAATGCTGACATTCATGACAGTGCAGTTGGAAAACGACCAACGCCGCTGTCAGCACGCCGGTGGAGGGAGGACGATGGGCTTGTTCTGCAGGCTGTGGGTCTAATGTGTTGACTGATCTTATGACTCGCACATGTTTCAGTGTCTTTCGTGTCAGAGAAGCTGAAGGTGCTTAGTATGTAAAATGCAACTGTGCATTGACTCGGCTGTAAAAGTTGCATCTTTTTACCAGCACGTTTAGACACCTTTGCTAGTTACATCTGCTAAGACGGCTGCTTGCATGCAAACAAAGAACGTGCATGTAGAAAGGCTGGTGTTGGTTCCAACACAGACTCGCATCTTTATTTTCACAGTATTAGTAAAGCTGATGTCTGCAGGAGGAAATATCTTTGCTGCACAGGGTCACAAATCACTACAATCAGGAAAACGAGTAACGTTTGTCCTGAGAAATGCCGTGGAGTGGACCTGGAAATGGGTTAATCTTTAACCCTGTAATAAATCAGCTGAACAGTGCGTGGCGCTTCCATGTGCATGCACACACAGTCACACCCACTGTCCACACCAAACCAACAGATAAGAGGAACGACAGAGACAGCTTATCTGTTTGAAAGAGAGTCACATAGCGAAACCTTTATCAGGTCGATCAGTTTCCATTACAACTTGTCATCATCCGCAGTAGGAGTGCTGGTTAGGGCTAGAGTGTGATAGTGATACAGCCAGCGTTGGGCTTCATGCTCACTCTGATACTGTCCTTTGTTTGTCTTTGAACAGATGTTTAAAAGCATTCATCTGAATGTGCCACACCGCTGAGCTCTGACTCCAGGACTGCATTCAGTGTTTCCACACCTCCAGCTTCTTTGCTGTGGTGTGAATGTGTTGATGATCTTTGCAAACTTGTTTTCACTTCTCCTCTTATTGGTGTGATGTGTCTGGGTCAAAGGCCAGAGAGCCATGAAGTGCAAAGGCCGCCAAACAAGTTTCTAGTGAAGAGCCCACTTGTTCTGTGTCTGGGGCTAATCTGAGGTGAGCATAAAGTACAGAGGCTCATGTAGACTGAACTAATGGTGACACGAAGGTTGGATTTTGGGGCTTTTCCCCAAACTTTCTATTTAGCACCCTTTAACCCTGTAACACCAGCTCTGTCACATTAGATACATTTTCTCCCCTTTGCTTCTGTCTGTTTAAGATCAAATGTAGCAAAAATGAGACGCACACACATACAGAGATGTAAAAAAATGAAATCCCTGTGCGTGATCCTCTGCCAGAGGCCTGGGAGCTTTAGGGTCCTGTGCAGTATCTTTGCTGTTTCTAGGACTGCGTCCTTCATGGTGGAGATCTCAGATGTCGTTCCTCGGATCTGTTGAAGGTCTGGTCCTCATCACCCAATGCAGATCTCGGTAACCAGGGCGACATTTGAGCCGCTATGGCTTCAGTTATGTCTCGCTCACAGTGGATACAGACGGCCGGTCGGTTTACAGGGTGAGAGAGGTTGCGGTATGAAAGAGGGGAAGGATACGTGTGATTCAGTGCTGAGACGTCATGAATGTGTTTTGCAGAAATGAGTAATAAGTTTCTAGATGATGTGAAGAGTGTTTAGCATCGACCGATGGGCTGACGGAGCAGCAGCTTTATAGCTCCACACCCTTTGTAAACGGCTCATAAAATGTGATGTCTGCATGTGGACTTTAGCTGAGTGCTCAGTGTTTATCATGTGGTGTCTGCAGAGAAGGCTTCTGTACAGAACAATGGGACACTGCACAGCAAACATGTCCCAGGGAGCCAAAGAAACCTGTTTGTGTTGGTCTAAAGTATGAGGCTACGCATGTTTTACTGAGGTCAGTTAAACAAACATGTTTGCAGTGTCCATGTGAGTGTATGAGTATCACATGCACTGCCATTTATATAGTTCTTTTCTAATATTACTGAACACTGCAAGAGCAGTTTCCATCATACAGCCCAGTTTGATCTTAGGTGGGCCGGACCAGTGAGAAGCTCCACACATAATAGATATTTTTTAATATAAGAAAAAGAATATGTCTCGGTTTATTTTGGTAAGTAAATGAAAGAAATCTGTCAGCACCACTCTTTAGGCTTAAACTGTAAGTAATAAAAGTGTAAACTTTAGATAACATTATTTATGCCCAAACTGGAGATTCATTCTGGAATTACAGAAATCTAATTCCTAATGGCTCTGGTGTAATATGAATGGGGAAGGTCTGGAGTAGGGATACAGATGTTGCTTGAACCCATGTTGGCCCCGCCCACTAATATTCAGGTTGAAATGGGGAACACGGCTAACGAGGAAAGGCAATAAATAATTCACCACAGCTCATTCTCCCAAACGTTAAACTTCGGTTAGAGCAATAACAACAGCGTGTTCACAGGACTGAACGTTGGACTTCATCACCAAACGTCATGTCTGTGTGTAGGTTGTTGTACTGCCCTCTGCTGGTGACAAACACCTTAGTGCAGCTTTAAACCAAACACTGATTATTCAGTAAAAATAAAGTTCTATTGTAAAAGCAAAAAGGTTTAAAAATGCTAATCTGGGAAACATTTTACAATAACATCACACTAGTTACACCGTGTACAGTAGGGCTGCAACGATACACAAAATTCACGGTTTGATATTTTTTTCGATACAAAAAAATGTTCACGCCTTTTTAATTTGTCATTTATTAAAATTATAAATATATATTTTAACTCAAACGTACAGTTTTTAAATTTAATGTTGCTGAAACAAAGTAATAAAAAAATAAATCTATCTGATCGAGGAATCCCTCATCTTTGGAAAAGAGAGTTTATTACAGAGAAATGTCTCTTTCAAAATAAAAGCTCTACTATCCGCTTCTTCTGGGCTATATTCTCAGCAGCATATTAAACATATCAGGTCCCCATAAGGAGAATCCTGTGCTAACGGCTGTCTAAATGACTCGGGTAAAGTTTGTAGCATGCGTGCTTGTTGTCTGCTTCCACTTGTCTTTGCACTAGGATGCTGTCGGAGTAAATGTGTAGTCATATTCGTTGTGTTCCCACTAGTGCTGTCAGCCTTAATCTGAAATGATGTTAACGCCACAACACGGCAAATCTCCGTTAACGAGCTACCACGGATCGCCCCGTGCGTGGGCCTGGACGGCCAACACGCTAACGAGCTAACTGCGCTAACACACTAGCTCCCACCCATGTAATTGAGCATTGCGTGGCACATCCAACATACTGTTTTAATTTAGTCCATGACGCGCTTACCTTCAGGGTCATACATCACATGAAAACCAAAATAATTCCAAACGTCAGATCTGAATGAGGGTGGGGGAGGTTCAGTTTGCCATGTTGCAACGAGCTTAGCTTCTGTCTCGCTAGCTTGCCCTGCGCTCAGTGAATCTGCGTTCGACTACTCCGCCTAGGCTGCACTGTCGAGCGCAGATCCACTGAGCGCTCCACACAGACAGCACCGTCAGAAGGAAAGTTGATAAAATAAATTAAAACTTTTGTATTGTTCGATACATATGCGTACCGAACCGAAAGCTCTGTATCGAACGGTTCAATATCCATACGAGTATCGTTGCACCCCTTGTGTACAGTTATCACTGCTGGTAATCGTCACAGTCATAATCATATGAGTGTTTATGAAAGCCATACTATGGAGGAGTAATGCTGTATAAATGATAAATTAAGCTTTTTCTAATACCTTAGTAATGCTAAAGTTAGAGTGCTCTCTATAGACTGATTCTAAATGCTGTAAACATTCATCAGCATTACAGTGGCGCTGTATGCTACTGACAGGAGCGGTGTGGGTCTGCATCATCACGATCTGCTACCATCAGAGGTTAGCGCACTGATCTGAGGGCGTTCCTGTCTACTTCAGTTGTTTACGTAGAGAGGATGCTGCTGTTTGCTGATCACTCTCTTCCTGATGACGGAAACAGAAGACAGCATGTCTTATTATGCTAAAATAATCTCTGACAGTTGATTCAGTTAGCTTGGCTCTAAATGCATTTTGAGGGTTGTTTTTAATTTGTGGAATCTTTGTCATGGCTGTCTTGATTTTTAGATTGTAGTGAATCCCCTTATAGTTCATGATCATGGGATTGCAGACGTAAAAGGCTCCCAGCATGCATTGCATGGGTTTGTGGACAGAAATGTCAGTCTGAAAGAGCTGCTCAGTGTTTGAGTCACGGCTCTGAAGCTGTGTCGGTATGTAACTCTGCATTCAGCACATTAACAGAAGCGTCTGAGCTCGAACCACTGCTGCAGAGTTACACGCACGCACACACATTTGTGTAGTTCTGGGCCACTAGGTGGAGGCAGCCTTCAGGTCCCGTTCTCTCATTGGCCCACTGTCTTCAATCAGTTTGAAATCCATCACAAAGTCCTGACCGATCAGGCCTCGTCACAGCTCACAGATGTTGTTGTGCCGTCTCAGCAGGAAGTCCAGGAACATTCTGGTTTGCTGCCAGCTGCTGAATAAGTGACTCTGAGAACAGTGACACTGTGTTTCAAACCAAAACTAATGCAGACGTTTGTTTTAATGTGAGATTTTCTTGTATTCTCAGGTGTACAAGGTGTGCACGGACACTTTCGACTCCTATGATCAGCATTATGGAAGAGGATTGGTTAAGGACACTCTTAAAGATGGTATGTATGTGTGTGAGACTGTATGTTTGATGAAATTTAAACAGGGCCTTTACTCCTCCTGAAGCCCATATCATGCTGTAGTTTGTTGAACATGACATTGAATGCTCCTCCACATTCACCCGATCTCAGTGCTGGGATGTGGACGCTGTGTGAGTCTGTGCCAGTCAAAGGCAGGTCTGAAGGAACAAAGGGGCTCCAGCCTGATATTGTTAAACCTCGTTTGTGTCTCTCTCATTTCTTCCTGGAACCTTGTTAAGATTCAAACATGCAAAATAGGATTTTGTACCATTTTTCAGCTGATGTGAAACTTCTGATCGGGCCTGTGTTAGCATGGTGTACATATCAGTGTGCAGCGTGATTACAGTAATGTGTTACAGTGGCACACATAGTGGAGACACAGGCTGCGCTTGAGTTATTGTGTGTTATTGTTATTATTATTGGTGTTATTGTTTTTGAACGTCTTCTCCTGTCCACCAGGCTTGTCTAAATTCTTCCATAATGGAGTTAGCCTGAGGAAGGACGCCGTGGCGGCGAGCATCCGCAGAGTGCAGCGGATCCTTCGCTGGTTCGAGTCCCAGCACCAGCTGACTTTCTATGCCAGCTCCCTTCTGTTTGTCTACGAGGGCCTGCCCTCCTCTGTCTCTTCATCCTCCCTGTCGTCCCTCCTCAGCAGTCCATCCATCAGCCCCACTGTGATGTTAAAAACACCCACGTCTTTGTCATCAGGTGAAGGCGGCACAGAGCGGAAAGTCCGACAGGGAAAGCTGGGGCAAGGAGAGGAAGTGGCCGAGTACAACAACAACAACATCCAGGTGGCAGAGCACTGGGACTACAGCCTGGACGCTGTTTATTCCAATCGCAGGAAAGGTGAGGACGGTCACAGGGGAGACGGTGGTGCTGTGAGCGCCGTGTCTGGAGACGGCGTCTCAGCACCGGGTGAGGAGGACAACTCTGCATGGAAACAGTCGCGTGAGCTGCAACGACCACCTAATGGGAACGGAAACAAATCCCAACTGCAAGAGAAGGATGTGGACAGAGAGGACGGCAGGAGGAGCGGGGAGGAGGCGGAGGACCGAGGAGGCGACGAAACGGAGAGCGGCGCAGGAGACGTGGAGGTCAGGATGATCGACTTTGCTCATGTTTTCCCGAGTGAGAGCCAGGATCACGGCTACATCTACGGCCTGAAGCGCCTGCTGACTGTGCTGGAGCAGATCCTGTGTGATGCAGCGTAGAGCTCGCTCAAACAAACCCCGCCTCCTGCTGAAACGACGAAGCATCATCTCACCTGACTGTGTGTGTGCAGTGGAGGCGACTGGGCAGCTGTGTTCAGCACGACATGCACTAACCAACCCATGAAGGCATTAGGACCTCACACGCCGCGTCTGCAGCTCACTGATGCTCACACAGGGTCACCTGACCTCAGCGATCAGTGGTTTGAGTATCTGATGCCACGGCCAGTGAAACTGTGACGGCACGTAGTGTAAAAGGATGGGAAGGTGTCGACCGTACCTCTGATAACGCTGGCTCTGCGGTGTCTCGCTTTCAAGAGCGAGCTGCAGACCACAGATCCACCCACCACCTCAGTCCTGATGTTTCCGGGCAGCTGTGCAGACGGAGGGATTTTGTTGTTCCTGGATTCACAGGGTCAGGATTGTGGTGACTTCTATGCAGTCTGTCTGTAAACTACCTAAAGCTCCACTGCTCATGCTGACACTTCCTGATCATCTTATCATTCACAGGGCTTAACTGGATTCATTTATGTTTACAGTGTGGCGTCAGATTCCTAAACCAGGGCTGGAAAGCAGACGTGAGTCAGGGATGAGGCGGGCCTGCTCCACCGTTGTTGTTCATACCACTGTCTAAACATGTCTAACTCAGGTATTTACTGTAAGAAACAGCTTAATGTTAGTGCCACCGTGCTCCTCATCCCGTCTCAGCCATGGCTTGTTTGATCTTGGACACGATCGAGCTCATCGATGTCGACCTCGGCGTTGACCTGTCGTCTTTCACCGTGGCTGCTTCTGTCCTCGTAAACGTCGAGCTGCCATATCATCCTTCCAGACGCCCGTCTGCTTTTCTCTACATTTGGATTTGTCGTGATGACGCCATTGTTCTGTTGTTAGCTTAGGTCTGTGATTTTAAGTTGATCGTGTGAGGAATTCATTTCTAACTGGGTAACAATTGGAAAATCAGCCATTATAACTGTGAAGGGATCGTGTGTGTGTGTGTGTGTGTGTGTGTGTGTGTGTGTGTGTGTGTGTGTGTGTGTGTGTGTGTGTGTGTGTGGCTGGCTGGCTGGCTGGCTGGCTGGCTGGCTGGCTGGCTGGCTGGCTGGCTGGCTGGCTGGTAGAAGGGACGTGCTGCACTGATTAATACACGATGTGCTTGTGGTATAAGCTGAGATGATTCCCTAAGGATAGTTTTAAGATTGTAGGAAAAAGCTCTGTGCGTGATCCCAACTCGTTCTTACACGACTCTCAGCTGAGGGCAGCTTTGTGTTTGTTAGTGCTTTGGTAGGATGGAGCCTGCTGCAGACGACTGTATCACACCAAGTTCAGGCCCCAAAGCTGCTCCGGGTTTTCTTGCAGTCCTTGGTCTTGGTAACGAGGCTAATATTAAAAAAGAAAGCTGGAAATAGTGTTTTAGAAATGGTGATGCAGCTCCGGGAACAGGAAGTCCCCGCTGGATGTGGGCGAGAACGAGTAGTAACAGTCGAAGACTGCTTTTCTTAAAAATGTGACCTTTTGTCACGATCTCAAAGTTTATTTAAATTGTCAACGAGTATTTTTTTATCTCTTGTAAATTCAGTGCTGAAATATCTGCTTCCTGTCTTTTATTTTGGAATCTCAGCCCCTCCTGTCTTTGACCTGGAATGGCAATAATCCCCCTGCTGATATAAGGCAGCGTTCTGGAAAAGCGTTCGGCGGTGCTCGTGATTGATGCTGTTGCGTTGTGTGAACGCTGTGACGCTGAGACCGTCTCGCCTCGGCACCATAACTCCAGCTGATTCACATGACATAAGGAAAATCTCAAAATCCTGATGTTTTGTAAATGAAACTGATGAAATGTGTTTGAACTGTAATGTGAACCAAAAGCAAAGGTTGACACTTTTCTCTGACTTTGCTTCTCTTTTATAATTTCCATTGATTTTAGGTTAATCTCTTAAAGGATGTTTACGGGAATTTTTTTTTTAAGCGCTGCCTTATTTTCTGGTAACACATCTGGATCATGATCATTGTGGCAGCTTGTGACTCTGGGCCTGCTGTGTCGTGGCTAACTAACAGAAGGGCATTGCTTAATCGTTAACCGAGTCAGGGCGTGTCCCTGGGCCCGGCGTCTCGGTGCAGGCAGGCAGCTTTACCAACATCACGTCCGCTTTGTTCCCAACATGAACCTGATGACACCAGCGTGTTGGTCTGCTAACACTGGTCACAGGTTTGTGACATTTCTCATCTTATTCCTGCTTCACTTTACAGCCAATCAGATGAAGCATATCATATTGTCTCTGTCGTTGTTGTTGTTTTCTTCCTTCACTCATTTGTGCATCGATCTCTTACAGTACTTTAGGTGCAAACTGAAAAAGTCCGAATCACTGACTAAATTGTAACAACAATCTGCCTAATTACCCAAATTTATTCATTTGCATCTCAACTGTAATATAAAGTCAAAGTGAATAAAAACTTTAATCTGCTTTGAGTGCTTGTCTGCTTTTTAAAACAAGACTGCATTGTTCATCTTAAAGAGCTTTACATATGACCTTTGCTCTAACAGGAAGGTAAGATTCAAAATGTTGAAAATAAAGTTGACATATCGAATCAAACTCTCTGTTTAGTGAGTTAGAAGAAGGAAATGTGGATGCAGAGTGCTGTTCTGAATCTCTTCAGGAAAAAGAGCTTCGGTTCAAAGGTTTAATCTGCTCCTGAGCCTCATTTGTTCAGGTATGTTTACATCAGGCTCCAACCATCCTTCAGCCTGGTTTTACTTTTCAGGAACTGGAAGTCACAATGAGGCAAATCCAGGATGTTTTTTGCACACTGGCATACACCACATTTAATTTTGAGGCTTACTCCAGTGAACATGTAGCAGCAGAGGGAAAGTGAAGAGTCACAGCAAACTGCAGAGAGGAGAAATTTAAGCCAGCATGAGCTTCATCATGTGATCCTCAGTTAACATGAGGGTGTTCTGATCTTTTCAGCCAATCAGAATCATTTTGGCAGTATTTGAGTTTTCGTGTGACATGGGAAGACCTCTGGTAATCTCCTACAATGTTCAGTGGGGGCGGTCGTGGCTCAAGAGTTGGGAGCTTGCCTTGTAATCGGAAGGTTGCTGGTTCGAGCCCCGTCTCGGTCGTTGTGTCCTTGGGCAAGACACTTCACCCGTTGCCTACTGGTGGTGGTCAGAGGGCCCGGTGGCGCCAGTGTCCGGCAGCCTCGCCTCTGTCAGTGTAGCCCAGGGCAGCTGTGGCTACAATGTAGCTTGCAGTGTGTGAATGGGTGGATGACTGAATGTAGAGTAAAGCGCTATACGAATACAGGCCATTTACCATTTCAGCTGGACAGAGCTGCAGACACAGGAGTACCATTAAACCTGAGATGGGTTTAATGAAAGCTTTAAATACAAACTGTGGTTCACATTAACTGTCCTTTCATCCAGCACAGTTATTTTGAGTGATAACACTGATTTACTTAAGTGTGTTTGTGTCACTTGAAGGAAACTGAGATGTGAGGCTGATGACTGAAAGCTTGCTGTGAGCACTTCCTGTGGAGCAGCTCCTCTTTCAGCACTGGACTGAACGTGGACGGTCCCTGTACCCTAGGACTCTGAGCTCTTAAATCGTCTTTGTGGAATTATAAAATGGTCTGAATTTTCATTTACTGGATTTGTATGATGAAGAGGCTGAAGAAAAGAGATTAGAGGCGACAAAAACAGTGCAACTCCCTCTGTCCATTGTTTTTTCAACAATAAACATATAAACAGTTTGACCAGCTGCGTCTTTCCTGACACCAGAACACAGCCATGCTGCCTGATTACTACATACTCCTGTTTTTGATTAAAATGGTTAGGACAGAACCTTTTTTCTTTAACCATTTTAGCAATATAAGAGATATTTTGATAATTATTTTTAAATCGAAAAACTGTCTTGCAGTGCAGTGCTTGGTTTTGGACTCCGTATTTGAAACTAGCCGCTCCAATCTTAATCGTTTTGGGGATTAGAAGTTATGGTATTTGGACCAAAGTGTAAAGTACTTTGTTATCAGGTAAGGCCAGTAAGCTTGGTTAGCAAGCATAGATGTATGGGTGAAGGTTACACTCCCAATCCGACGTGGCTTCATCCAGAAGGGCTCCCGCGCTGTCATCGCTGTGGACCGGCTGTACGTGGACGGACAGCTCCACCGCGACCCCAACATCACTCCGTGGCTGTATTAACCTCACACCAGATAAGAATCAGCTACACCCTTTCCCTATCCACTCACACTAATTTGCATTAACATCTGTTTAACTTACCGGTATCAAATCGCATCTTAAAGTGTGATTTCATAGCAGAATTAACACCGTCACTCTCCGTCAGTGATTTAATTGGAATGTTTACGTTTTGTTTTTGTTTTTTTCTTCTCGTTTTTTTTTCCTCCTCTTTTCCCCCTCTTGGTTTTATGCTGCTCACCCCTGTCCTTGGTTTCTTTCTTTATTCCTTTCACTGCCTCGATCACCTGCTTCGACACTCATCCACAAACATCCTTTATTTCAACACATACGCACCATGCACTCAACGGCAGCACATTTACTTCAGTCAGACAGCGCACACAGTCATATAAGATACACACACACTTAAGCCAAGCCTACTCATATTAGTAAATATGCACACACATAGTCAGACTCAGGGAGCATCTCGCCACACATTTTTTCTCTCTCTCCTTGTCTTTAGTTATGAACAAGTGACGTATTCTCTCCACCTGTCTAAGCGACGCACACAGCATACATCCCTAGTTATACACAAACATCTATGGGTACACTGAGGTTCATTACATGGAATATAAATGGAGCTGGCTCCAGAGAAAAGAGGTTAAAAATATTTAACCAACTCAAAAAACTACAGGCAGATGTTGTCCTATTACAAGAGACCCACAGACCTCTTAGAGGTTCGAATGAACTTAAAACACCTGAGTTTCCTAATGTGTTCTCAGCTTGTTATAATTCTAGACAAAGGGGAGCAGCAATTTTAATACATAAAAATATTAATTTCACAGTACTCGATACAGTTATAGATCCAGAGGGCAGATTCTTAATCATTAAACTATCTATACGTGATAAAAAGCTATGTATTGCAAGTGTATATGGTCCAAATGTTGATGATCCCTCATTCTTTCACGGTTTTTTCAGTGCACTGAACACTTAGATGGCACACTTGTTCTTGGAGGCACCTCAACCTTGGACTAAATGAAGACATGGATAGGCTCAATACAGCGGGAACTCAGCGTAATTGGCAGTCCACAAATATAATCAAACAGTATATGAGCGACTTTGGTCTTTGCGATGCATGGCGCTCCCTTCACCCCACCAGTAAGGAATATACTTTTTTCTCACATGTCCATCACTCCTACTCTCGTCTGGATTATTTTTTGGTCAGCAGCTCACTGCTGAACGACATTTCAGACACTGAGATTCACCCTATAGCTGTCAGCGATCATGGTCCTGTATCTTTAACACTAATGCACAAGAATAATACTACGCCAAGTAAAAACTGGAGATTTAATATATCGCTACTTAAAGATGAAGACTTTATTAAAAGAGTGGACTTCATATTTAGACTATAATGACACTCCCGGAATATCTGCTTCTGTTCTATGGGAAGCAGGGAAAGCTGTGATGAGAGGTAAAATAATTTCTTTCTCATCACAAAAAAAGAAAAAGGAAAACAAAAATATTCAGGAATTAGAAAAAAACATCAAATCACTAGAAGAAGCCTACGCGTCCCACCAAGATCAGGAAACATTGAACAAAATACGCAAAACAAAACTAGAATTAAATGAGATAATTAATAAAAAAACAAAATTCTTAGTACAAAGACTACGCCTACAAAATTATGAACATGGTAATAAATCCGGTCAATTTCTAGCAAACCAGCTAAAAATAAATAAAGAAAAAACAACTATATGTGCTGTTCAAGATTCATCTGGGAACACAATATATGATCCGATACAAATAAACAACATTTTCAGGGATTTCTATAAAACGTTGTATTCACCACAAATAAACCCATCTAAAAAAGAAATTGATCAGTTTTTGGACAACATAACTCTTCCAAAATTATTGGACACTCAAGCAATGGCACTGGATTCACCACTGACACCAGGTGAACTCCAGGAAGCCCTGATAAGTATGCCCAATAATAAGGCTCCAGGTCCAGACGAGAGAGATACTCCCATACAGCTTATGACAAAATTTAATCCGAAGTGATTGATGGCCCTAATCATGACCTTTTGACCTCCCCCCCGGAAGTGTGTAATGAGCGTGACGAATTGCATCCGGAGAAGGGGGGGCGGGAAACCCCCGACATCCGGAGAAGGGGGGGGGGGTGAACCCCGGAAGCGTGCCATCTGTTGTTGGGAAAAAGAAGTTTTTAGAGGGAGGGACTGCAGCAGGGGAGGAGAATAAAAAGCAGAGAGGAGGCGTCACAATTTCTAAGGCACAGACACACACAAGATGGATCCTTTCATTCTGCAGCCCAGCAGCGCTCCTGTTTACTTGGACGGCGAAGAAATCTGCTCTCCCTCCGAACCCTCGAGCATGGGGGGCAGCAGCTGATTCTGTGGTGTATAGAGAGACAGAGCGGATGTAATTTTAGTTTCTTAAGCTGCACCGGCGTTTGTAATGGAAATAAAGAGTGACTTCCTGTAGAGATTTCAATAGTATTTTATTTTCCTATAATACAGACGCAGTAAAAAACCTTTAAGATACACCATAGCTTGTGATGAAAAGAAGAACTTTCTATCCGCTTGTAACCTACAGGCTGCCTACCCTATATGTGTAAAAAATTGAATAAATATCCCTTAGTGAATACTACTTTTCCTTTTGAGAGACTGAAAAACAAACCATAATTGCCGTGACAGGCGATCTTGTTTCACACACACACACACACACACACACACACACACACACACACACACGCACACACCGCGGGTCAAAGAGGAGTGAGATGACTTCCTGTAGAGAACCGTTTCTTTCAATAGTAATTTTATTTTCCTATAATACAGACGCAGTAAAAAACCTTTAAGATACACCATAGCTTGTGATGAAAAGAAGAACTTTCTATCCGCTTGTAACCTACAGGCTGCCTACCCCGTATGTGTAAAAAATTGAATAAATATCCCTTAGTGAATACTACTTTTCCTTTTGAGAGTCCTTTTTACAAGAGACTGAAAAAACAAACCATAATTGCCGTGACAGGCGATCTTGTTTCACGCACACACGCACACACACACACACACACACACACACACACACACACACACACCGCGGGTCAAGGAGGAATGAGACAGCGGAAGAGTTTTTTTCTTCATTACTTTTACAATGGGTTTTCTCAGTAGACAGAAAATGATGATGCTGAGGAGTCAACAGCCGATATTATCATTGCTTGTAACCCGGTAAATAATTTCGTACATCTCCCAATAAAATAAGTCTTAGTGGAAAAAAGCTCATATTCGAATAAGTTTATTAAAGCACCCCCCTCTGTGGGAAAGAGTTTTTTTTCTCAGAGTCAAGTTTAAACCATGAGGAGAGTTTTGTCAACAGGAGACGGGTTTTGTCCATTTGGTAAAACAAATATCCGCCTCAAAGTCGTATTTTACCGTTGCAGAATGTGGAAAACAGACGGCGTTCGCAAGAAGGCAATCAAAAAAAAAAAAAAAAAAAGGAAATTGGATACCTCCAACTCTCCCGACTGCACACACACACACACACACACACACACACACACACACACACACACACACACACACACACACACACACACACACACACACGCTTGCATAGATAAACTCTGAATATAGTAGTGGGACTTCAGCTGTTTATGTAACTTACTATCTTAAGACTTTTGTGTCTACAATAATTAGTTTCTTTGGAACCAGATCCCTACCTGTTAATAATTCTCCACTGTACCCATGGTTCAGAAAATTACAGTCAGCCTGCCAGGGACACGTCACTCAGAGATAGCTGTCAATGTGGGATTTTTTTCCCCTTTTGTCCAGTTAAAGCTGCCTTTCATTCTTCAACACAGCTTAAACTCTAATAGGTAAGCTTTCTTGTAATTTCTTAGTTCTGCAGGCTTCTTGAAAGACATCCGAGACTCTTCTTTGGATGCTGGCTGCCTTTTGTTTTGTTTTCTGTCAAGATGATCCCACACCGCTTCGATTATCTTGAGGTTCGAACCCTGGAGAGATCAATCCATGACTGATGCGTTGTTTCATCCAGGCATTGTGTGGCGGAGGCGTGGCCCCGGGCGCAGCTGCAGGGGAGGAGTGCAGCAGAAGGCTCAACAGGGCGGCGCTGCGAGGCCGGTAAGAACAGCTGATGGTGTTTATGTACTGATGATGGTCTCCCTCCGCTGTGTTTATAGTGAGACGGGGAGGGGCGGCCAGAGGAGAGATCAGCTGGGCTCGTGAGCTGTCAGACTGTACGACTGAGTCAGCTGTCAAAACTCAAAGCTTCAATAAATGTGGAAGTTGGCAGTACATACCTGTGTGTGCGTGTGTTTGTGCCTGGTGTATTCCACACATACTTTGACTACATTGGCAGTATGTTTGCGATCATTGTCGTACTGAAAAATGAAGTTGAAGCCAATCAGACACTACGTGGTATTACATGGTCGATCAAAATCTGGTGGAACTTTTCTACATTCATAATTTGATTAATTTGGATAAGAGCTCCAACAACACTGGCTGAAATCCAGCCTCAAAGCACGGTAGAGTATCCACGCTGTGTTAAAGACGGCTATAGACATTCACTGTTGTATCTCTCTTCGGACCTCTTCCGTGCATATTTCAAATTTGGATTCATTACTCCATAAGACATATTACAGCTGATTTCTTTTTCCAGTCAATTTCTTGTGTAATTTGGCACACCTCAGCCTTATTTTTCTCTGTTCTCCTTCCTTAAGAATGGCTTATTAACAGCCACCCTTCCAACTCAGATAACTTTTGATGAGGTTTCATGAAATGTTTACAGCACTTGAGTTACTCGCCACGGCCATCCTAAATGCTAAAAACACTAAACTTTAATTCTAAATTACGTAATTAACGTTAACCAGAAAAAACAAGCCAAAGTCGAAATGTTGCTGAGCTGACCTGTGGTATGCTATGTCTTCTAAAGCACGTATAATGTAAACAGAACTGGTCTTTGCACAGAAGCCTGTGGAGCTTCATAATTAACCTCAGTGTGTGAAGAGGACTCTCCATTTAATAATAGCTGTAATAAAATGTTCTGGCCGACGGTGTTAAACGCTGCACTTGGGTCTAGCAGGGAAGATTTCAACTTTTCAATATGAATGAAGGCTGAAAACTGATTAGATTAATGTCTGATGATCTTTTCTGTGCTTCTTCAAGTTTGTAACACCAAACATATTAAAGGATGATGTAAGGCTCACAGGAAGAGTTTAATTAGACACACATTTACTATTTTCTTTATACTCTTTCTTTCTTGACATGTTTAATATGATTACTATCAGAGGAGAAAATGAACCTTGTGTAGTTTAAAAAACTTTTATTTAATCAAACTGTAATGTTGTTGAACTCTGACGGACGTGTCTTTTAATCTTGTCAACAAATCCTTAATCACCTAAATCTGCCATTTATCATCTTGTAAAATGTTCCCTCTGCTTCTGTTGCACATCTCCCCCCGACACTCTCTGCTTCACCAGCCCTGTGCAGGTGGTCCAACCCCTGCCTGCCTCCTTAAACTGGGGTGTTTAAATCTCTTTACCTCTGTTGTGAACTTCACACAAAGTTTGTGGTAACAAAATCAAACTGACGAGGATCTCGTTTGAAAAACACACACACTCACGAGACAAAATAAAAACAGACTGCTCAAAGCAAAAGCAGAGTCCTCACAGCTGGTAGTACAAACACAGTGACAACATGCGTATTAGATACCCTCAGTGCCAAAAGCATAAATATGAAAAAATGTGATCACCAAGAATATCCTAAAAACGGCGTTGAGGTGCGTGTTACAGTAAAGAAAAAAAAAAGTAGCCAAATTTTCATCGGAAAATGTTGAATTTTAGTAAAAACAATGCTCTGTAGTTTGATACTGTCGTTACAGACAAAGCAGATGTTTAAAGCCTTTGGACGCACATTTGAAACGCACTCATTCTCCTTATCAGCTGGAAACATTAAAGCCGTAAAATGACTTTTTCAAACGGATAAAAACTATTGAACAGCAGCAATGTTGAGCCTGTTCCAAAATTTGAATGTACATGTGTTGAAGGTGCGGGTCTTGTTGAATTATTAAACATACTTTCTTTAATTTTTCGAGCCACAAAAACAACAACTTTTAATTTTCTTCTGCTTGAGTCTCGGCCTCGGGTAGCTCTACTTATCATTGCTCAGTCAGTCGTCTGTTTGTGCTACTTTTTTTCAAGGAGCAGTGGATTATTGGTAAGGGTGACTTTATGTGTTTAGTTACTTAAGTGGAAGTACTGTGGAAAGTTTTACCTTACATACATAGATCTACCAGTACAGCTTCTGAGGTAACTGTTTACAAAATGTTATAATCTATTCAAAGGTTCTTTGCAATTTTACATTGATAAACATTATCCTTAACACATTTGGCCCACATAAAGTACTATGGCCATCACACGGTCATTTAGAATTGTTTAAATAACTCGTGTCTTAAGTCCTTCCATCAAACAGAAAATAAAAAAAAAACATGGTTCACTTTTACATCACAAAATGTTAGAAATATAAGCCGTTCATAACAACCTGAAAGGTTGGGAGTTTAAAATGCAAACCAATGGAAGCAGAAGTAGAAGACTATAATGTCACAGAGCACACGGTGTCTATTAATGTGTAGACATGTATAAATAAGAGCTTAATAAAGATGCTTAATTTCTTAAGAAATAAACAGGTGGAGTGATCTTTATCAAAAGTGGATGTTGCATCTGTGGCTAAACCACTGTACCCAAAAAAACTTTAAAAATCTACTGTGTGTGAGGCTGTGTAAGTAAAGCTTGCCCTTCACACCTGCGTGTAATAAACCATTTGTTGGGGGTTGTGGATTTGGCACCTCAGCATTGTGAAAGTGGGGAAACATGTTTCTGGCTGTGCATAAGACACACACACACACACACACACACACACACACACACACACACACACACACACACACACACAACACAGAGAAGAAGAAGAGGGGGTCGTTTTACTACGCATCATAAAAACGCAATCATTCATCTTCCAACTGTATCTTTCTGTTCTGGCTTTAGAATCATAGGTTGTTTACTGAGCCGTACTTTGGGAGTCATACTATTGTGATACTGGGGAGAAAAGGGTAAGGTTTGATAGACTAAACCCTTACACACACACATAACTTGAATAACCTAAAGAGTGTGTGAGACTGCTAGCTGTGTCGTTCAGCAATAAACTCATCTACAAATGTGTTAGTAAAGAGCGACTTGTACTTCTGTCCCATTAAGCAACGGTTTAACAAATTTCACTGCAAACTATAAAAGGAATCTGGATTTATATAGAACATAGTAGTGATGGATTAAGTGCAGGAAACACTAGTATAAGGTGTCTATTGAACAAATCTCCTTCAGCGTTCAAAATGACCAAAGTGAGGCCTACAGGCGTTTCTCTCGATTGGTTGTGTTCAGGGAAAAAGCAGCTAAATACACTGAGACTGCTCCACATTGTTAGTGAGTTAACTCTGGATATCTGTAGGTTTTGTCAAACTTGGAGTGAACAAAAGCAGAAAAACAGTAAAAGATGCAGACAGTGAAAGTCTGGTTTATTTCATGAACACAATGAAACATTTTACAGTCCACAGAGCAAAGTAGCATACATGATAAATAGATACACATAACATGAGAAGTAAAACTCGTCGTCTTACCACATGTTATATTCTGTAAACTTAAAATAACCACAGAAATTAGAGTTTAGTGTTTTAAGTCATCTATTAAAAAACATGAGTCAACATTACTGAAGTGACACTTTAACGATGCGTCTTATCACCGTGTTTATGATGATAAAACATGTTCTCTCGTTAGTAGATGTCAGCGCTGTCACTTGTCATGAAAATGTCCAGAGCCAGGGTTCCTCTTCAATTACCATTGATCATTAATAGGGTCACAAAAGATTTGTCACATTATCCCCATAAACAAAATGCTTTTATAGAAATCATTGTGATACAAATATTTAGATTCTTGATTCACAATGTGCACGAACTCAAAATCTTTAGAGGTTCATATTTATAAAGTATCGCAAATAATACATTTATACCATTGTATGAGCTACACTTCTTGTAAAAAACTGATTGAAAAAAGCTCCTGTCGTGACCTTCCTTCTGTGAGGACACACACACAGAGAGAGAGAGAGAGAGGGGGAAGATCATTAGGATTGGAGGCGTTTTTGGATTTTCACTTATTGTTGGCTTTACAGTCACATAAAATTCATTCCAATTTTTTTTGCCTTTGCTTCAATTAAGGTGTTTCTTTAAATCTACAGCAGCTTCCTTTTCAAAAAGTTTACTGACATAGTAAGGAAGTAGCTAGGGAACTCAGTAAGTATGAGCAACAACAGCTTAGGGACTGTTTCTACAATAAAGAGGAATTCATCATCATCTGCAGTTCATCAAAAAAAAAAAAGCGCCATTAAAAACAATTCAGCAGATCCTCAAAGTATGGATACAATCTGTTTTCAGCTGTAGAGGTACGCTTCATGTACTTATCAACATGCAGTTTAGAGGCTTGCATTAGAGTGCTTTGGTACTTGGGCCTCTTTTATTTTATTCCCACTTTTAAAGAAGGTAGAAGATGATCTGGCTAGATGGAAATATCTACCCATATTCAATTCAATTCAATTCAATTTTATTTATATAGCGCCAAATCACAACAAAAGTCACCTCAAGGCGCTTCATAGATACAGAGAAAAACCCAACAATCATATGACCCCCTATGAGCAAGCACTTTGGCAACAGTGGGAAGGAAAAACTCCCTTTTAACAGGAAGAAACCTCCAGCAGAACCAGGCTCAGGGAGGGGCGGCCATCTGCTGCGACCGGTTGGGCTGAGAGAAGGAAGACAGGATAAAGACATGCTGTGGAAGAGAGACAGAGGTTAATAACAGATATGATTCAGTGCAGAGAGGTCTGTTAATACATAGTGAGTGAGAAAGGTGACTGGAAAGGAAAAACTCAATGCATCATGGGAATCCCCAGCAGCCTACGTCTATTGCAGCATAACAAAGGGAGGATTCAGGGTCACCTGGTCCAGCCCTAACTATATGCTTTAGAAAAAAGGAAAGTTTTAAGCCTAATCTTAAAAGTAGAGATAGTGTCTGTCTCCTGAATCCAAACTGGAAGCTGGTTCCACAGAAGAGGGGCCTGAAAACTTAAGGCTCTCCCTCCCATTCTACTTTTAAATACTCTAGGAACAACAAGTAGGCCTGCAGAGCGAGAGCGGAGCGCTCTAATAGGGTGATATGGTACTACAAGGTCATTAAGATAAGATGGGGCCTGATTATTTAAGACCTTGTATGTGAGGAGCAGGATTTTGAATTCAATTCTGGATTTAACAGGAAGCCAATGAAGGGAAGCCAAAACAGGAGAAATCTGCTCTCTCTTTCTAGTCCCTGTCAGGACTCTTGCTGCAGCATTTTGGATTAGCTGAAGGCTTTTCAGTGAGTTTTTTGGACATCCTGATAATAATGAATTACAGTAGTCCAGCCTGGAAGTAATAAATGCATGAACTAGTTTTTCAGCGTCACTCTGAGACAGGATATTTCTAATTTTAGAGATGTTGCACAAATGGAAGAAAGCAGTCTTACATATTTGTTTAATATGTGCGTTGAAGGACATGTCCTGGTCAAAAATGACTCCAAGGTTCCTCACCGCGTTACTGGAGGCCAAGGTAATGCCATCCAGAGTAAGAATCTGATTAGATACCATATTTCTAAGATTTTCAGGGCCGAGTACAATAACCTCAGTTTTATCTGAATTAAGAAGCAGAAAGTTAGCGGCCATCCAGGTCTTTATGTCTTTAAGACATTCCTGCAGTTTAACTAATTGGTGTGTGTTATCTGGCTTCATGGACAGATAGAGCTGGGTGTCATCTGCATAGCAGTGAAAATGTATGCTATGTCTTCTAATGATACTGCCTAAGGGAAGCATGTATAATGTAAACAGAATTGGTCCTAGCACTGAACCCTGTGGAACTCCATAATTAACCTCAGTGTGTGAAGAGGACTCTCCATTTACATGCACGAATTGGAGTCTATTAGATAGATATGATACAAACCACTGCAGTGCAGTACCTGTAATACCTACAGCATGTTCTAATCGCTCTAATAGGATATTATGGTCGACAGTATCGAACGCTGCACTGAGGTCTAGCAGGACAAGCACAGAGATGAGTCCACTGTCAGAGGCCATAAGAAGATCATTTGTAACCTTCACTAAAGCTGTTTCTGTGCTGTGCTGAGCTCTGAAACCTGACTGAAACTCTTCAAATAAACCTCTGCAGATGATCTGTTAGCTGTTTGACAACTACTCTTTCAAGGATTTTTGATATGAAAGGAAGGTTGGAGATTGGCCTGTAATTAGCTAAGACTGCTGGGTCTAGAGATGGCTTTTTGAGTAAAGGTTTAACTACAGCCAGCTTGAAGGCCTGTGGTACATAGCCGATTATTAGAGATAGTTGATCATATTTAAGATCGAAGAATTAATTAATGGCAGGACTTCTTTGAGCAGTTTTGTAGGAATGGGGTCTAAAAGACACGTTGATGGTTTGGAGGAAGTAATTATTGAAGTTAACTCAGAAAGATCAATTGGAGAAAAAGAGTAACTTAACATCAATGGTACTAAGAGTAACTGTAGATAATATTACATCTGTGGGATGATTATTGGTAATTTTTTCTCTAATGATTAAAATTTTATTTGTGAAGAAGTTCATGAAGTCATTACTAGTTAACGTTAAAGGGATGGTTGGCTCAAAAGAGCTCTGACTTTTTGTCAGCCTGGCTACAGTGCTGAAGAGAAACCTGGGGTTGTTCTTATTTTCTTCAATCAGTGATGAATAGTAAGATGTTCTGGCTTTGCGGAGGGCGTTCTTATAAAGCAGCAAACTATTTCTCCAGGCTAAATGATGATCCTCTAGATTTGTGACACGCCATTTCCTCTCCAGATTACGAGTCATCTGCTTTAGGCTACGTGTTTCAGAATTATACCACGGAGTCAGGTACTTCTGATTTGAGGCCTTAGTTTTCACAGGAGCTACAGTATCCAGAGTCGTACGTAGTGAGGAGGTGAAATTATTAACAAGATAATCGACCTCTGTTGGGGTAGCGTTCAGATAGCTGCTCTGCTCTGTGTTGGTACAGGGCATTGGAGATGATAACAGTGGGTGGATTATATTCTTAAACTTAGTTACAGTGCTTTCAGAAAGACATCTACTTTGATAAAGTCTACTCTTCACCGCTGTGTAATCAATTATTGTAAAAGTAAATGTTATCAGGAAATGATCAGACAGGAGAGGGTTTTCAGGAAACACTGTTAAATGTTCAGGTTCGATGCCATATGTTAAAACAAGATCTAGAGTGTGATTAAAGTGGTGGGTGGGTTCTTTTACATTTTGAGAGAAACCAATTGAGTCTAATAACAGATTAAATGCCATGTTGAGGCTGTCATTTTTAGCATCTACATGGATGTTAAAATCACCCACAATAATTATTTTATCTGAGCTCAGAACTAAATTAGATATAAAGTCTGAGAAATCAGACAGAAACTCTGTGTAAGGCCCAGGTGGACGATAGATGATAACAAGTAAGACTGGTTTCTGAGTTTCACAGCTGGGGTGGACAATGTTAAGCATCAGGCTTTCAAATGAATTAAAAGTCTGTGTTGGTCTTTCATTAATTAATAGGCTGGTGTGAAAAATTGCTGCCACACCGCCCCCTCGGCCTGTGCTTCGAGATTTCTGGTAGTTAGAATGGCTCGGGGGTGTTGATTCATTTAAACTAACATAATCATCCTGCTGCAACCAGGTTTCTGTAAGGCAGAGTAAATCAATTTGTTGATCAATTATTAAGTCATGTACTAACAGAGACTTGGAGGAGAGAGACCTAATATTTAATAATCCACATTTCACTGTTTTACTCTTTGGTTCAGATGTGGATACTGTATTGTTCTTTCTTTGTAATTGTTTATGTTTAAGTTGTTTGTTGCTGGTTTTTAGTTTGTTTTTTGTCTTTTTGGAAGCTGACACAGTCTCTATGGAGATGGGTTTTTGGGGGGGTAGCAGGAGGAGAGAAGCTGCAGAGAAGCGTGTAAGACTGCAACTCTGCTTCCTGGTCCCAACTCTGGATAGTCATATTTTGGGGGGTTTAATAAATTTGTCCATATTTCTAGAAATGAGAGCTGCTCCATCCAAAGTGGGATGGATGCCGTCTCTCCTAACAAGACCAGGTTTCCTCCAGAAGGTTTGCCAATTATCTATGAAGCCCACATCGTTTCTGGGACACCACTCAGACAGCCAGCAATTTAAGGAGAACATGTGGCTAAACATGTCACTCCTGGTCTGATTGGGGAGGGGACCAGAGAAAACTACAGAGTCCGACATTGTTTTGGCAAAGTTGCACACCGATTCAATATTGATTTTAGTGACCTCCGATTGGCGTAACCGGGTGTCATTACTGCCGACGTGAATTATGATTTTACTGAATTTACGTTTACCCTTAGCCAGCAGTTTTAAATTTCCTTCAATGTCGCCTGCTCTGGCCCCTGGAAGACAATTGACTATGGTTGCCGGTGTCTCTAGCTTCACATGTCTGAGAACAGAATCGCCAATTACCAGAGTTTGACCCCCGGCGGGTGTGTCGCCGAGTGGGGAAAAACGGTTAGACACATGAACGGGTTGGTGGTGTACCTGGGGCTTCTGTTTAGGACTATGCTTCCTCCTCACCGTGACCCAGCCTCCCTGATTCCCCAGCTGCTTGGGACCTGCCGGGGAACAGCTAGCGGGGCCTACGCTATTTTCGCTATTTTCTATTTTCTATTTTCTACAACGTCCAGAGCCTTCAGAAACTCGGGGCGGACCTCATCAACAGCAGGGGCTCTGCCACCAAGGAGTTGTTTAACTGCCTCAGTGACCTCGCCCCCGGAAATTGGCGGGTCATTCCCCTCATCCCCAGACTCTGCTTCCTCCTCGGAAGACGTGTCAGTGGGATTAAGGAGGTCCTCGAAGTATTCCTTCCACCGCCTGACAATTTTCTCAGTCGACGTCAGCAGCGCTCCGCCAGCACTATACACAGTGCAGGTAGAGCACCGCTTTCCCCTCCTGAGACGCCTGGCGGTTTGCCAGAATCTCTTCGAGGCAGTCCGAAAGGCTTTTTCCATGGCCTCTCCGAACTCCTCCCACACCCGAGTTTTTGCTTCAGCCACTGCCCGAGCCGCATTCCGCTTGGCCTGTCGATACCTGTCGGCTGCCTCCGGAGTCCCACAGGCTAACCAAGCCCGATAGGACTCCTTCTTCAGCCTGGTGGCTCCCTTCACCTCTGGTGTCCACCATTTGGTTCGGGGATTACCACCACGGCAGGCACCAACCACCTTGCGGCCGCAGCTCAATGCTGCAGCTTCGGCAATGGAGACGCTGAACATGGTCCATTCGGACTCAATGTCCCCAGTCTCCCTCGGAATGCTGTTGAAGCTCTGCCGGAGGTGTGCGTTGAAGATCTCGCGGACTGGGGCCTCTGCTAGACGTTCCCAGCACACCCTCACTACGCGTTTAGGTGCACCAGGTCTGTCCAGCGTCCTCCCCCGCCACCTGATCCAACTCACCACCAGGTGGTGATCAGTTGACAGCTCAGCCCCTCTCTTTACCCGAGTGTCCAGAACATATGGTCGCAGGTCTGCTGATACGATTACAAAATCGATCATCGACCTACGGCCTAGAGCGTCCTGGTGCCACGTGCACTTATGGACACTCTTATGTTCGAACAGGGTGTTCGTTATGGCCAAACTGTGATTAGCACAGAAGTCCAATAACAAAGCACCGCTCGGGTTCAGATCAGGGAGGCCGTTCCTCCCAATCACGCCCCTCCAGGTCTTGCTGTCGTTGCCCACGTGAGCATTGAAGTCTCCCAGCAGGACAACAGAGTCTCCAGGTGGAGCACCCTCCAGTACCCCCCCCCCAGGGACTCTAAGAAGGCTGGGTACTCTGAACTGCCACTCGGCGCATAAGCGCAGATGACAGTCAGGACCCGTTCCCCGACCCTAAGGCGCAGGGAACAAACCCTCTCGTCCACCGGGAAAAACCCCAACGTACTGGCAGCAAGCCGAGGGGATATTAGAATACCCACCCCAGCCCGCCGCCTCTCACCAGGGGCAACTCCAGACTGAGACAGAGTCCAGCCCCTCTCCAGGAGACTGGTTCCAGAGCCCAAGCCATGCGTAGAGGTGAGCCCGACTATATCTAGCCGGTACCTCTCAACCTCACGCACTAACTCAGGCTCCTTCCCCACCAGAGAGGTGACATTCCATGTCCCTATTGCCAGTCTTGGCAGCCGGGGGTCAGTCCGCCAGGGCCTCCGCTCCTGGCCGCCACCCGGCACATAATGCACCCGACCCCTATGGCACCTCCTGCGGGTGGTGGGCCTGCGGGAGGATGGGCCCATGTCTCCTCTTCGGGCCGTGCCCGGCCGGGCCCCATGGACTAAGGCCCGGCCACCAGACGCTCGCCCTCGGGCACCCTCCCCGGGCCTGGCTCCAGGGCGGGGCCCCGGTAACCCTATCCCGGGCAGGGTAAACTGTTCCCTCGGTGTCCTTTTCATAAGGGTCTTATGAATCGCTCTTTGTCTGGTCCCTCACCCAGGGCCAGTTTGCCATGGGAGACCCTACCAGGGGGCAAAAGCCCCCAGACAACATAGCCCCTGGGATCCCTGGGACACACAAACCCCTCCACCACGATAAGGTAGCGATTCAAGGAGGAGTAAAAATAATCTTAATTCTAACCAATATAGAAATTATCTATTAGATTACATTAGTCTTGATACAGCCTCTGCCACCACATCAGATCAATTGCTCTGGGCTCCTTTGATCAGCTCCATCACCTAGTGGGGGTGGGGGGTCATAGTTTGGTCCCGCCTTCACTGTTGTGATTGGTGTGGGGGTAGGGACAGCCTTAGGGCGTCGGGGGGTTCCCCGGAGGCATCTTCCTTGGGGGGCTCAACCCGGAGTAGCGGTCATGTCCGGTTAGGGGCTCTGTTGGCTCTCAGGTGACTGTTTCCTCGCGGCTGCGTGCAGTGGGGCTAGGGGAGGGTCTGTGCTGACGGACGTGGGTTACTGACCTGGTAGCCTGGCTGCCCCTGGGTGGGTCCGGGATGGGTGTGAGGTTCTGGGGGCGCTCCGTCTCTGGGCTGGGGCCCGGGCCGGGCCTCGGGGGCTTGGGTCCTGGTTGGTGTGTTGCCGGGGTTGTGGGCAGGTGGGTGCATGGGGGCCCAGCCCTGGAGCAGGGTGCCGCCGGTGCATCGAGCCACCTGGGGGGCTCTTCAACTGGTGGGGGAGATTGTCACATCTTGCAGGAGCTTTCCTCTCTTCAGGAGCTCTCTCTGCAGGAGGGGGAGATACAGGAGAGGTGGAGGAAGATCTCAGCCTGGGTGTTTTTTGTCTTATGTAGTCTGGAAGATGAGTGGATGGTGGGGTGGGTGAAGTTTTCTCTGTGGTGGGGTTGGGTGGACTGCCCCGGTCTGGATGGGCCTGGGCCCCCTTTCCCTGGCGGGTCGCGGAGTATGGGGGTGCCTACTGGGGTCAGCGGGGGAGCTGGCCATGGGGACCATGAAGTAGCGGGTGAAAAAAACCTGCTTCGTGGTCCCCAGTGTCTACCTCGCGTATGGCTCCCTTTGCTAGAGGTGTTACCAGTTTTTCCCTGCTGGGGTCGGGAGGGGGCTAGGTGGCCTGGCTCAAAGAGATGTCAGGAGGGAGGGGGGCAGCTGGAGGATGGCTAAGCCTTGGCTCCACGTCCTCCCCGCCTCCCTTGTTCGCGGCCACCGCATCTATCAAAGCCTTCAGCTGGGGCTTGAGATCTCCAGGGCCCCAAGCTGGAGCTAGGGCAGCATCTATGAAGCTCAGGGCCTCCCCACTCTGGCCGAATGCCTGTGCAAGCCCCGTGACATTTCCTGGGCAGCATGGCGATTGTCTGTAGCTTGCTGCAGGAGCTGGGTCGCCACTGGTCTGAATATGGCTGTAGGGTCAACCGGCTGCCTCATCAGGTAGTCCCGGTTGTCCTGCCAGAGCCAGGACTGTGACAGCCAGAGGTGGTGGCGTGCCATCCAGAATGAGGCTAAGGAACAGCCGGTAGCTATGGTTTGATCTTTCATGAGCGAGGATACAGTATGTGCGAGGTAGCAGCCACCAGCTCCCCTGCACTTTCTGGGTCCCCAGGACTCGCTTGCAACTGACGAGCCAAGTGGAGCGACAAGATGGCTGTCGTGTTGGATAGACAAGCCTGGGTCACCATGGCCCTGTGTAGTTCAGCCAACAGGGAGTCCATCACCCTCACGTCCCTTTTAGGACATGCAGCCCTCCCCAGGAGGAAGCCCTAGGGGGGTGACCAGAGGCAGATCCAATAGTGGCAGGGGGGCCCACAGGCAATCTGCTCTCAGCCATGCATGGCAGCAAACCGTCTGCAGGAAGGGGACCATCAGTGCAGGGCGGTAGGAGCCTCGACTGCCTGCAATATTTTTTTCGTACCTCTGACCTGTGTTCCCAATGTTATGTTTATGTATTCTATGTATAGTTGGAAGGGGTGCTCATGGTAGCGCCGGATCG
Source organism: Copadichromis virginalis (assembly GCF_057382275.1). Taxonomy (NCBI): domain Eukaryota; kingdom Metazoa; phylum Chordata; class Actinopteri; order Cichliformes; family Cichlidae; genus Copadichromis; species Copadichromis virginalis. The sequence continues at coordinate 1,942,380 of NC_140625.1, forward strand.
TCTGGCAGCTAGAGCAGGGCGATATGGCCAAAAATATTTATCACGATATATATTTGAAAATTTGCGATAACGATATAACAGACGATATAATTGATGCGAGACAAAATACAACTCCACAACATTACTAGCGCAAAAAGACAACCTTCCATTTATTTTCACTTAAACAAGAAGCTGGTTTTTATGTACATTAAAGCTTTATAAAAATGTAACAGTGCAAATGCAAATTCCTTGCTGAAAGTTTAACCAAAAGGCATTTCCAGTAGAAATGGGCTGACATATCCTGAGCATAACCATGTATAATATCCACTGAAGTTAAAAAGAGGTGCTTTGCAACATTAAACTGCAGTGTGCAGTACGTATTTTTTGGACCATAAGGTGCACGGGATTATATGGCACATTAAGCGAAACAAAGCAGTCAGATAAATCAAACTTTATTAAACTCATTCTTCTTGCTTCCTCCACTTCTGTACCATTGATTCATTAATGTTGAATTCTCTGGCAGCTGCTCTATTCCCATGTTGTTGCAGTATATTAATGACTAACCTCGTATTGTGGATGGATTATCTCAGTTGTTCTCCTGACTGAAGTTTGGTCCGTTTACAGCATCCTGCCATGCGATTGCATTTGTCTCTAACCATGAAGAACCTTCACGTTCACTTTTATAAGTGGAAAAGTGTTAGTGTTCATCCTCCAGCTTCACTGTTTATGCTAACATAGCTGTGTCGCTAGCGATCACGTAGCACATCATTATATACCAGCTAGCCCAACTTCAGTAACCCTACAAACGTCACTGCTGTTTAGTTTCCTGTCTTCATTTATGTTGGAAGTGATAGCAGAGCTGTACGTTTGATTTTTTTCAGAAATCTCTCAGTCAGAACATGCTATATCATGCTTAGGTAACTAGCGAAACTAGCGAGCTAACTTCCGCTAGCTTCCTGCTAACTTCTAACTCCGTTAAATGTAATAACTTTTGTTTTCATGGATGCCTGGAAGTTAAACTTTATAGTTACACCTGGTAAAGCAGCAATGCTGATCGTTTTATTAAAGATGAAAGAATTTAGACAGTTTTTAACTCTCAGTAATGCTGCAGTGTTGTTTGACCTGAAAAAGACGGAGTTTAGGACCCAGATTACTCCCAGATTTAAGAGCATCTTAGTCCGACAAATATGACAATAACGACGGCCGCTTGCATGTTCTGCAAAAAAATGTGCTTTGTTGTGTATCTGACGGACAAACACCAAACCAGTTCCACATCACTGAAGTTGCACCATTTTTACAAACCAATTCTGGTTCATCAGTTTCACTCAACAATCGGCCATGTGCGTATGAAAACAAAGGCACTGCGCATGCGCGTTTTACTCCCATTCTATCGCGATATTTCATTTTCCTATCGTTGCCTAACATTATACCGGTATTACCGTGAACGGTATAATATGGCCCAGCCCTACTGGCAGCATTAAAACAATTTCCCTTGGGATAAATAAAGTATTATCAATCAGTCATACCTGGTCTTCGCCTTCGATGCCTGTCCCCTCCCGGGGCAGATGGCGGTCGACTGGACCAGCGCAGACATGCTTGTCTACACCGGCTCTCTCTCACCTTTACCCGCCCCTGTTGCTTGTCTTGTGTTTCTGTGGTGTATTGACAGTCATGTGCTTTTTGTGCTGGGGTGTTTTTTCTGTTCTCCCAGTACGAGCTCAGTCTGAGTGTAGTTTTTTTCTCCTCCTCTCACCTCATGTTATGTATTTTCGTTGTTGTTTCCCTATCAGCCTACTTCTCTGACATGTCTTTCCTTTTTTTTTTTTTTTTTTTTGCCTGTCCTGTTTGGCTCTTTTGCATCAGAATTCTTGTCTAAAGGCAAAGAAAGATGCCCAACGGATTTACTTTACCAAATTGACCATCCCAGCCTTGCCGTAATGGTCCATTTGATTCACCTTTTATTGTTTATTTTATTTTCACTTACTGAATACGGGACAGACTTGACTGGGGGAAAGAAGGGGAGAAAGAAAGAGGGAAAGAGAAACAGCTGAGAAGAGGGACAGGGGAGAAGGGCAAAAGACAAAAACCAACAGAATGAGCAGAAAAAAAGAAAGAAAAAAATGCATATATCAATCACCTGGATCACCTGCTGAGAAAGAAAAAAGAAAACAAGCAGAAGAGAAGAGTAATAGAATAAACAACATCACAATGATATATGGGAATATGACAGTAAATACTAAATATTAAACATTATTGTGCAGCACATAAGATCAACAGAACACAGTGTGCTTTGAGGTAGGAGCCATAAAGGGTGTAGTTTGTGGGTGTGATCACCCGTGTGTACACCTGTGAGCATGGACGCGCTTGACATGTCTTTCCCAAGTGATGTTTGTGTAAAGTTTGGTCAGAGGGTTCGTCTGTATGTGCGCATGCACCATTTAGCGTGCTGCCTGCTGTAACCCATAATTTACTTCGGGATTTCTGATCCTGGTCCTGAAAATCAGGCAGCAGTGGCCCCTGAAGGCGACATCCTCGTCAAGCCTCGAGGATACTGTGGCAGGGACCTCAGGGAGGGCTCCAGTACTCGGGATTCTCTGTCCATTATCTGGGAGAACCCCACCTGGTCTGACGCCATGCCTGGGGAGCCAGCTGGGGGCTGTCCTGGGGACCGGTGAGAGTCACTGCACATTTCAGAGATATTTAAAAGATGCCTTCATTAATGAGAAATGTTATAAATGGTTTCATGCAGCTCCTGAAATTTTAAATTTTTAACTTATGCTCCATTTTAAATGCTTTCTCCACCAGCTTTTTTAATGGTCATAAAGGCAGTGTACCGTGCCCAAGCTTGCAGCTCACGTCCTGCTACTTTGTGCTGGACTGTTTCTGGGGCACCTTTGCACAGGCCGAGTCCTGTGATCTACGCTTCGAGGGGTCAGTTCTGATCAACATCTTCAATGTGATGAACACAACTGTTTTTCTGAAAAAGTAACCGATTCCTTTGACATGTCGAAGTCTGACAGGTGTTTATTTTGATATAAAAATATATTTTTTTTAATCAGAATAATCATTCAGACAAGAATACATGAGCTTGTCAGCTTTATCGTTCATTGCTAAATACAAATTCATCTGTTTGGAAGACCTTTGTGGATTATTACTACGTTTAACTGAACATGTTAGCAGGAGCTCTAAATACAGGAGGTGGTTGTTAAACAGCGTCTGAAGCACCCAAACAGTTCTATAAGTAGGACGCTGGCCTTCTTCTTCTGTCTCTACTTAATGTCAGTTCTATAAAACATATTCCTGTCGCTCATGTCGTTTAGAAAAAGCAAGAAAAAAAAAAAATCACAATATCCAAATTAACTTCAGACTAATGCATAACAGAGTCAGTTTCTAAAAACAGCATATTATTCACTTAAAGTTTAACATGTCCAATATTCAGATTTGCTTTCTGTGCGACTAAAGATGGAGATCAGACTCGTGTCTGCGTTACAGTTGAAACTATAACTACACATTATTGTGTGTTAAATGTGCTTCTACTTCCTTGCTAGATTTTCCCACTAACAGTAGCGGGACACTGAAGTGCGCATTTCAGGCACACAGCAGGTTATGCATGCAGACTGGATTGGACAGATCCAGACTTTCTACAATTGAAGCGCAGATTGGAGATTCCTGTCAGTCTTCTCGTATTAATCTGAAATGGTGAATATGTGAAACATTTTCCTTACGATGTGTTCAGTCTAAAACAGTACCACAGAGTTTGTAGAACACCTCAAACAGTCGAGAAGAGATCTGATACTTCCTCCTCTGATACGGAGCATTATTGGGAATGTGATCAGTCTGAGCATAACGTGAAAATAATCTTCCAAGAACAGACAAAACCACCCGTTGCTGATTTCAGTAAGTGTGCAAAAAACAGATTGTTCCTGTAAACCCAAGCAGTTTGTTCAGGGACAGCCGAGGACGACTGAAAGTGGACAAACACATTCTTCAAGCTGTTACTTGCAAGTTTTTCAAAAATGTTCTCTCTGCTCACTATAGTCTGTTTAGGGCCTGTGGAAAGTACTTGAGGAAGATCCTATAAGCGATCTCGTACGTGTCTCCCTGAGGTTTGGTCGGGTACTTTCTGCCGTTGTAAATGAATCCTTTTTCTATTTGGAATACCGCCTGGTTGAAGGCAGCCTGCTTGAAGGGTTGTCCGCTGTTCAGGCATTCCACCAACGTTTGGACAAACAGGCCCCATCGCTGGGCATAGTAGTCCTCAATGAGCCCCCCCCACTCTTTGCTGGCATAGTCCAGGATCTCACCACTGGGACCCCAGAGAGTGATCTGGTTTCTGGCATTCATGTCATAGAGCTGCGCCTCCTTGTCATCCACGGCGAGGGACCGAGCTCGCTCCAGCCACGTCCCCAACAGGAAGTTTCGGTTGCTACTCAGCAATCGATTGAGCTCCGGCAAGAGGTCATAGACTAGCACACCACCTGCAGTCAGCAACTCTGACAGGTTTTGCTTCTTGAAAGCATCTGCAATATCTCGATAAAAGGACGTAGTCAGTACTTGTAGCACCTCCCGTGTCACATCCACAAGATCGTACCTGAATGTCTCTTTGGACATAAGAGAAGGAGCTGCATCCATGATGAGTTTCCAAGCTTTGTACAAGTCAGCGGGGTCATACCAAAGCCCAGTGTTCATGTGAAAGGATGGTCTGCGGACCAGTGGGCTGTGGTTGTGGTTTCGGTAGTGTGGGTCACTGCAGTTGTAAATGCTGGCAAATAAGAGCCTCCATGCAGCAGTCAGGCTCTCTTGTGTATTGCCATAGCGACGTATGGCATAGAGCGACACCCACTTGGCCAAGTTGACTGGCTCCTTGCGCCAAGCCAGCTCACTCATCAGTTCATACATCACAGGATTCTGCTCAATGCCTTCTGGTGTCATGCCTATGCCTACTAAGGTGGAGTTTGGGAAATGCAAGGCTTTAAAAGGGCCTGAATTGATGCTCTCAACTGTACCAAACAGCCCACTGTTGCCCCCAAAGTTCTGCAACATACACCAAATGAAGGGCTGCCCATAGAAAGACTCTGTGTAGGAGAAGATTGGCTCGGTCTCTGCAAACAGGTCCAGCACAATCATCCGTCCAAGGGGCACTCCGTGTAGTAGGGCCTGAATCTGGGCTGGTTTCCAGAACGCTGCATCGCTGAAGAACAGCCAACCTTGCATCAGCCAGACTGCCTGGGGATCAACTGGAGAGAAAAACATTTGGATAAGGGCCAGACAATAGACCAGCTCTTGAACATGGCTCAAAATCAGCAGGGAGCTTTAGCAAACTGTCTGTGCAAGAAAATTGTACAACAGGTCATCCGTGGGGCAACAAACTAGGGCAATTATTGTACTTGGACCCAGAAATTGTCACGGTTCAGGCAGCTGATTCAAACACTCACCTGCTGTCATTGAGGCAAAGACTGAGCGACTGACTGCAGACAGGTAGGCGGGGTCAGAGGAGGGTGGAGTCATTTCATTGAAGGTGTCTGTGCTGTAAATGTGATCCGTCCCAAATTGCTTCAGCACTTGGGACAGATACAGGGAACCAATGTGATGGAAAAGGGGGTCTTGTGGATCTAAGACAAGCGAACATGAGTAGCTGCAGTTGAAATGAGACCATGGCCCCAGTCTGGTTACTCTGGCCTCTGGATACAGCCTGAAACACAAGCAAGCAGCAGCAATACTAACTCTCTAGTCACAGAGTGGTTACATGAAATACGTTTGACGGACACAGAGATGCAGTTTGCTGCTACAGGACAAACTAACAAACCAATTCAAACAACTCTGACTACCAGGAAAAAGTGATTAAAGCGCTTCTTTTTTTAAATTCTAAAACAGAGATAAACAAGACAAACACTGCAGATGAAAATAAATGGAAAAAAGGCAGCTTCATCAGTAAAGGCAAGCATGTTATAAGAATGCCTGAGCTTTCTTATATGTACATCTCGGGCAGCTAGATTTGACATATTTCTGTATCATTTTTGAATAATACAGATTGTGCTGGGACAAACTACAGATCCAACATGGATCCAGATGGCATGATTTGGGAAATCAGATCTACTGCGACTCCATTTTGGATCCATCGTGCTGTGTAAGTGGACTAACCCAGGCACACATTCATGATCTGTTATGGAGCCTACCGTACTGTGTGGTAGGTCTGGTTCTTTTTATCAGTGGAAAATATCCAGAGTTTCAGAATTGTTGCCTCTTTTGATGAAATGTAATTATTTAATTCCAACATGAAATGCTCAAAAACAGACGAGAAACCTTCTTTATAAGAGACGGTGGTATAGTGTGTTTAAAACAGGCTAGCTGAGATGAACATGAGAGTTCATTAAATGCTACGCCAAATATTCCTAACTTTACTAGTGACAAACACATTTGGCAAGGTGTGATCGTGGCTCAAGAGTTGGGAGTTCATCTTGTAATCAGAAGGTTGCCGGTTCGAGCGCTGGCTCCGACAGTCTCGGTCGTTGTGTCCTTGGACAATACAGCCGTTGTCTACTGGTGGTGGTCAGAGGGCCCGGTGGCGCCAGTGTCCGGCAGCCTCGCCTCTGTCAGTGCGCCCCAGGGTGGCTGTGGCTACATGTAGCTGCCATCACCAGTGTGTGAATGGGTGGATGTGTAAAGCGCTTTGGGGTCCACAGGGACTAAGCAAAGCGCTTTACAGACCATTTCATTTTAACGAAGGTAAATGGTCTGGTACTTGTAGCGCCTTTCTACTGAACTTGAGCACTCAAAGAACTTTTTGCTCCCCTCTGGTCACAAATACCTTCACCCAGTGTTTTTATCTGTAGTTAACCTCTATCTAACACTCACACAGACACGTCACGATTCAGCATCTCACCCAAGAATTATTTGGCACAGGAGGAGCCTGAGATCGAACCACCAACCTGTGGATTAGTATATGACCCGCTCTACCACCTGGGCCATAGTCACCCAGGTGGCGACCTGTTAGTAACTTTTACTGCAATGATCAATGTCTGCTGGGTTTTGGTGCCAAATGACTGTCTCGGGATATTTGCATAACATGATTTCATTGGCTAGCAGTTGCATTTGTGTGTTTGAATAAAAACACGTGTGCTCTGATTGGCTGGCACTTCCAAAGTTAAACAGCATGAGCAAAGCGGACCAACGGATCCATAGTTCAGTTTGGCAGCTCGTGACGTCACTCCAACCAAAGCGAATGAGAAGCGAGCGTGTCAAAGCCTGAAACGCATCCATGTGAATCCTGCCTCACAACATCCTCAGAGCTTTCTCAGCCTCAGGTCGAGATCACTGTGTTTCCTTACATGTGGCATTACCAGCATGCGTATGGTGGTAAGCACAAAACTGATGGCTGCGCATGTTAGATAAACGCGATGTATGTTGCATGTGTACTTGTTTCTTTCACAAGGTAAGAATAACACTCAGTGACGGTGTAACAGAGAAACAAAGATCAGTTTGTCAGAAGGACAGTAACAGCAAACACGGACTAGATTTAACTACATTCAAGTAAAATTAGTGATGCTTGGTCTTCTTGATAATATTTCACTACATGTCAGGAGGTACTGGCCATTTTCTTCACAGTCTATTTTTATCCACTTTTTATATTTATTGACTTTACAGCATTTGTACTTCAAATCACAATTAACCCCAGAAAATCTATTATTTTGAGCCTCAACAATGCTGTTTATGTGGCAAAGTAACAGTAACATCATGAACACACAGGCAGACTGCATTGCTCATTAAATTAACTGGTCAAGTTGATAGTTAGTAGTTGCAGAACGTCTCACTCCTATCAACACTTTTCATGTTAACTTGCCCCACACTCTAGTCCCAGTGCTGTAACGGCAGATAATCATCACACATCTGTAAGAAAAATAAATACCCGCAGCCAATCAGACTGGTTCTTGTAATTATTAATGGTAGCACTGGTTTGGCTGTAAGTACCTATAAGACTAAGTTTGCTGTGGCACAGAGCAGAAAATGATGTTGAGACATAAAGAAGAGTGACCTGAGGACTCCCTTGGGGATGTTTCCAGAGAAGGCCGGCAGCACGGGGATCATGCCAAAGGATCTCATCCGCTCTAAAATCTTAAACTGGAAAAAGTGAGGAAAAAGTGATGTGAGATGATTGAGTCCACAGCAGCGTCTCAGCGTACATTCAACTTGGTTTTGGTCCATTGACATGTTGCTGTGTTGAGGTTTGATTACTTGAAGGTAGAGCTGGTTCACGTGCCAGGATTGCGGCAGAGGTCCACCAAACTTGAACAAGTTTGCCATACGGTTCCAGGCAAGGAACGCCGGACCGGAGAAGAACTCTTCTATCTCTGACTGGTTTAACCCGAGAGCACGGTAAACCTAAAAACAACAAGAGCAGCTTCTAAACACTCACAGTCAGCATTTTGTATCTAGTCCCAACTTATTTCAGTGTTAAGCAAAGTTTCCTAGACGTCTTATGTACTGGCTTCTGGTTGAGCCTGTTCTCCTCCAACTTTAACTTCTTCCCCGTACTGCTCAGAGAATTATGCCAACCAGCTGTTAAACACACTACAGAACTGAAGTACAAAAGCTGATCTAGTCCTGATTCATATCATTGCAAGAGCTGAAGAGAAAAAAAACATAGCTGAACTTTCAGACTTCCTCACCTCCTGCCACAGGGCTTCTTGGCCAGTGAAAGCCAGCGGCAGATTGATTCCATTCAGTGCCATCCAATCAATCTCTCTCTCCCATCTCGGCCAGTCCCACCACACGGAGGAATAACTAAAGGTGCAGACGTTCTGATAGTACCGGAATCTAGATACAAATACACAAATATGTGGCTTAGAAATGCATTTTATTTAATACAGAAATATAATACAAATGTAGTATAATGGTGTGATTATAGCACGGTGGTTAGCACTGTTGCCTCACAGCAAGAAGGTCCTGAGTTCAATTCCACCATCAGGCCGGGTCTTTCCGTGTGGAGTTTGCGTGGGTTCTTCCCGGGTACTCCGGCTTCCTCCCACCGTCCAAAGACATGCAGTTTGTGGGGATAGGTTGGTGAAAAATCTAAATGGGTGTGAATGGCTGTCTGTCCCTGTGTGTTGGCCCTGCGACAGACTGCCAACCTGTCTCGCCCTACGACAGCTGGGATAGGATCCTGAAAACGATAAGTGGAAGCTTGATGTGATGGATGGTGTGATTGATAGTTTGCAGTGTTATTGCTGTATTAGAACGGGTTCTTTTCCCAATAACCTGTAAAGCCAAACTATTCTGCTTGATAAATGTGATCGCTGAGCTCTATATCATGTTTTAAAGACATGATGATAAAAACAGTTTGTGTTAATCAGTTAATCAGTAAAACTGTAATACTATTTATGTGTCCTCAAAATATACTCTAAATCACACAGCCCTGCCCCTCCTTCACTCTGCAGCTCTCCTCACATTCAAAGTTCTCCAGCAGAATGAAGGGAGGCACCAAAGTCTGAAGGTGTGCATCAACTTAACACTGCAAGTGCATTGTTGTAGTGGTTGACAATGCTGATTTGTTGAAAAAAAAAAAAAAAAAAAAACACCTGGAGAAAGAGGTGGCTGCAAACTGTTGTGTTTCTGTGACTGCCTGGCTGTCCTAGGAGGAGGGATTTGGAGGTATCCAGGTAACCTCAGGGTTAAAACTGGGTAATACAGCCTAATAGGCTAGAGCCTATCACCTACAGTGGGGCAAAAAAGTATTTAGTCAGCCACCGATTGTGCAAGTTCCCCCACCTAAAATGATGACAGAGGTCAGTAATTTGCACCAGAGGTACACTTCAACTGTGAGAGACAGAATGTGAAAAAAAAAAATCCATGAATCCACATGGTAGGATTTGTAAAGAATTTATTGGTAAATCAGGGTGGAAAATAAGTATTTGGTCAATAACAAAAATACAACTCAATACTTTGTAACATAACCTTTGTTGGCAATAACAGAGGTCAAACGTTTACTATAGGTCTTTACCAGGTTTGCACACACAGTAGCTGGTATTTTGGCCCATTCCTCCATGCAGATCTTCTCGAGAGCAGTGATGTTTTGGGGCTGTCGCCGAGCAACACGGACTTTCAACTCCCGCCACAGATTTTCTATGGGGTTGAGGTCTGGAGACTGGCTAGGCCACTCCAGGACTTTCAAATGCTTCTTACGGAGCCACTCCTTTGTTGCCCGGGCGGTGTGTTTTGGATCATTGTCATGTTGGAAGACCCAGCCTCGTTTCATCTTCAAAGTTCTCACTGATGGAAGGAGGTTTTGGCTCAAAATCTCACGATACATGGCCCCATTCATTCTGTCCTTAATACGGATCAGTCGTCCTGTCCCCTTGGCAGAAAAACAGCCCCATAGCATGATGTTTCCACCCCCATGCTTCACAGTAGGTATGGTGTTCTTGGGATGCAACTCAGTATTCTTCTTCCTCCAAACACGACGAGTAGAGTTTATACCAAAAAGTTCTACTTTGGTTTCATCTGACCACATGACATTCTCCCAATCCTCTGCTGTATCATCCATGTGCTCTCTGACAAACTTCAGACGGGCCTGGACATGCACTGGCTTCAGCAGCGGAACACGTCTGGCACTGCGGGATTTGATTCCCTGCCGTTGTAGTGTGTTACTGATGGTGACCTTTGTTACTTTGGTCCCAGCTCTCTGCAGGTCATTCACCAGGTCCCCCCGTGTGGTTCTGGGATCTTTGCTCACCGTTCTCATGATCATTTTGACCCCACGGGATGAGATCTTGCGTGGAGCCCCAGATCGAGGGAGATTATCAGTGGTCTTGTATGTCTTCCATTTTCTGATGATTGCTCCCACAGTTGATTTTTTCACACCAAGCTGCTTGCCTATTGTAGATTCACTCTTCCCAGTCTGGTGCAGGTCTACAATACTTTTCCTGGTGTCCTTTGAAAGCTCTTTGGTCTTGGCCATGGCGGAGTTTGGAGTCTGACTGTTTGAGGCTGTGGACAGGTGTCTTTTATACAGATGATGAGTTCAAACAGGTGCCATTCATACAGGTAACGAGTGGGGGACAGAAAAGCTTCTTACAGAAGACGTTACAGGTCTGTGAGAGCCAGAGATTTTCCTTGTTTGAGGTGACCAAATACTTATTTTCCACCCTGATTTACCAATAAATTCTTTACAAATCCTACCATGTGGATTCATGGATTTTTTTTTCACATTCTGTCTCTCACAGTTGAAGTGTACCTCTGGTGCAAATTACTGACCTCTGTCATCATTTTAGGTGGGGGAACTTGCACAATCGGTGGCTGACTAAATACTTTTTTGCCCCACTGTATTAGAGTGAGAGGCAGGGTCGCACCCTGGACAGGTCACCAGTCTGTCACTGTCTTGAACAACAGTTAACACCTTTGAGTACAAAGTTGTTCCTTGAGTCCATACAGTCCAGACCTAATCAGCATCGTTCACTGTCATTCCTTCAGCTGTCCTGTTTGTGAGCGGTTGGATTCAAAGCCACTCATGAAGTACAGAGTTACAACACCAACATATAAACTTTTCATATAATTCAATTTTATTTACAGGGCACCAAAATCACAACACGGTGCTTAAATATAGCACTGAAGTTTAAACAGGAACAGTCAAAAAGAAAAACACATAAATAAAGCTACAACACTTCAACTGTTCCAGTGAAGTGAGAGTGGAGGCCTGGGTGTAGACACTCCCTGTATGATGCTGAAGGATTACACACTGCTCCCCACAACTATGTTACAGACATGAGCAAAACAAACTGAACCACACATGCTGCCGATGGTTCAGCCCAGCCACTCTGCACATGACATAGCTGCAGTGAGCTGATCCGGGTCTAATGCACAACAGACAACTGAAAGGAGAGTCCTTTAAAGGGCCTGGCGGCAGTACAAGTGCTCAGAGAAAACAATGACAAATGTGTGACAACGCTCCATTTCTCATGCACCCGGGTTTGTTCAGGCTGAGACGGTACCCCGGCATCGTCCTGTGTGTAGTTTGAACCTGTCACAAAAGCACTCGATGTGCAATTGTTCTTAGGTGACGGAGAACTATAAGAACCATCGACTGTCGTGATGCCATCGGGGGCTGTGACTGCAACAGGTCCACTCTGTGGAGAGCAGTTCCCATGAACGACTGAGAGGAGCTGGTGAACATCCAATGTAACGGGTGTGAAGTGGATTTGGTGGGAAAACATTTTTCTTAGTTATGTACATGTGAACTGTAATTTCATCTGACAGCAGGACTGGGATGCTCTGTAACATCACCAGTGGTGAACCTCCCAACCAGCTGTCTGTGACTACATGGAGCTTAAACCTGAACGGGAAAATGTGACATGACATGTTTGAGGATTTTTGTTTGTTTTTTTAATCCAAGTCTAAAATATATAGTGAATTAAAAATGTAAAAACTCCAGTAAAGTAAAAAGTGGACAATGGCTGTGTCAACAACAAATAAAGAACTGACAGACTGAGATTTGTTTACCTTCCTGTTACATGTTAATGGAGCTGTGACACTATGAGTGCAGCGGCCTAAAACCTCTGTCCCCCTCTGTAGGGACCAGGGCCCGTATCCCTAAAGAATCTTTGTGCAAAAAGTGGCTCCTAGCGGCCAAATTCTAAGAAAATTCTCAGAGTCATGACGTTTTCTTAGAATTTCCCCTAAAAGTGACACGACAATCCCAGTTAATATAAAAGCTATTCCTCAAGATTCCTAGCGCTTAAAAGGGCTCCTAAGGCGAGATCTGCTAAGAGCAGGGAAGAGGACTTTTAGTGGCTTAGGAGTTCCCCTAAGCAGCTGCACAAAATGGCCAACAGAAGAGGCAGGAGAGATGTCCTGCAAACACTGGATGACAGGGAATTATTGAGATGCTACAGATTGGATCGTGCAGGAATCATGTTTGTGGTGGATCTCCTTAGAGATGCAATTACTTCACCAACTCGACGCCACAACGCTATTACACCGGAGACGAAAGTAATCACAACCCCGAGGTATTTGGCAACCGGGAAAATGCAACAATGCAGCAGTGATGACTTGGGTCTGCAATCACAGACATTGCTAAAAGCTGAGCCGTGTTACCCTCGTTAAGACCACACTGGACTTGTAACGTTGTGATTTCTACTTCATTAAGGACAGCCTCTTGAAATAGGCCATCTTGTTTTCAACGGGGTCCATATGGGAGTGAAAGTACAAAATATGCCAGCTAGGATATTTATATGAGCAAATAAGACACGAATCATTATTTGAACAGGGTGTAATGAGTTTAAGTTTTCACATATTTTAGATTCTAATGGCTATAACCCCTACAGCTTACTATTCATTTTCCAGATATTTTCTTGAATGTGAAATATTATTTACAATTACAGTCAGCATAAGATTAGAGTATATAATATGTTTATTGATTTGAGGGTACATCCTTTGCTCATTATCACCAAAAGCTCATTTCCATCAAACTTGTAGGATCAACCAATCACGGCTTTTGAAATGATGACTCATACCTAGCAACGGGGTCAACCACACCTCCTCACTAAGATAGGATTTTCCATCCATTCCTTGCTCAGAGTTCACTGAAAATGTTCTGGAATCACTTCTAAGCTAAAACTCCTGGCAAGGAATTTTTAGGTTAAGTTAGGAGCTCTCTGAGAGGATTCTCAGAATCTTTAGGGATACGGGCCCTGGCCATTATTTTGGGAAAACTAAAAATATTTAAGTCACGTAGCCAATGACCTGTGAATGAAATAATGTTTTATAGCTTCTTATACTCTCACTATACTCTCACTATAAGGCTTTCAGGAGCAAAGTGAAGGAGGAGATGAAAGCAGCACAGCGGGAGGTGAAACGCTGCCTGAGGGAAGCAAAGGACACCTACAGGAGGAAGGTGGAGCAGAAGTTGGAGAGGAACAATATGAGGGAGGTCTGGAATGGTGTGAAAACCATCACAGGCCACAACACCAAGAAAAGCACAGTGGGGGGGACTGTGGAGAAGGCAAACGAACTCAACAACTTCTTCAACAGGTTTGACCAGCCCACAACCCCCCCACCCTCACCTTCACCTTCACTACAGAGTCCTCTCCCCACTCTCCTACCTCCCTCGCTTCCCCCCCTTCCTGACACCATGACACCCCCCTCCTCCAATCCCTCTCTCAGCAGCAAGACATCTCCCCCCCTCCCCTCCTCCCAAACATCTCCCAGTGTCACAGTGGATCAGGTCAGGAGACAACTGAGGAAGCTTCGCCCCAGAAAGGCAGCAGGCCCAGACAAGGTGTGTCCTAGGATGCTAAAGGCGTGTGCTGCTGAACTTGGGGAGCCGCTACAACGAGTCTTCAACCTCAGTCTGCGACTGGGGAGAGTGCCCGCCCTATGGAAGACATCCTGCATCGTCCCGGTCCCCAAAAGGAACCGGCCCAATGAGCTGAATGACTTCCGACCGGTGGCACTGACGTCACATCTTATGAAGACTCTAGAGCGGCTCTTCCTCAACCTCCTCCGACCACAGGTACAACATGCCCAGGACCCACTACAGTTTGCATACAAGGCGGGTGTCGGAGTGGAGGATGCCATCCTGTACCTCCTACACAGAGCCCACTCACACCTGGATGGGGGAAAAGGCACGGTCAGGATCCTGTTTCTTGACTTTCCCAGTGCCTTTAATACCATCCGGCCCTGTATGCTTCAGGAAAAACTGAACAGGATGGAGGTGGACCCCTGCCTGGTGGCTTGGATCTCCGACTACCTCACCGACAGACCACAGTACGTCAGGCTGAAGGACATCACGTCTGACACTGTGGTCAGCAGCACAGGAGCACCACAGGGAACTGTGCTGTCCCCTCTTCTCTTCACCCTGTACACCTCTGACTTCTGCTACAACTCTGAATTATGCCACATTCAGAAGTTTGCAGACGACACAGCCATCATGGGGTGTATCTGGGATGATCAGGAAGAGGAGTACAGAAGTCTGGTGAGGAACTTTGTCGCATGGAGTCACACAAACCACCTGCAACTCAACACCTCAAAGACTAAGGAACTGGTTGTGGACTTCGGGAGGTCCAGAGAAGGTCCACTGCCGGTTCAGATAGAGGGGGAGGAGGTGGAGGTGGTCAACAAGTACAAGTACCTCGGGCTGTGGGTGGACAATAAACTGGACTGGTCATGCAACACAGAGCACCTGTATAAAAAAGCCCAAAGCTGACTGTACTTCCTCAGGAGGCTGAGGTCTTTTAACATCTGCAGGAAGCTCCTGAGGATGTTTTACCAGTCGGTGGTTGCTGGAGTACTTTTCTATGCTGTGGTGTGCTGGGGGAGCAGCACAGCAAAGAAGGACTCATCCAGGCTGGAGAAACTGATCAGGAGGGCTAGCTCTGTGGTCGGCATGAAGCTGGACACTCTGGTGACAGTGGCAGAGAAAAGGACATTAAAGAAACTGATGGACATTATGGACAATGCTGGGCATCCTCTGCACACGGCCATTAACAACCAGAAGAGTCTGTTCAGTGACAGGTTGCTTCTCCCAAAGACAAGAACTAACAGACTTAAAAACTCCTTTGTCCCACACGCCATCAGACTGTTTAACTCCTCTCTGGAGGGGAGAGGGAGGGGAGACAGGAGGACAAAGGAGGGAACAACTAAGCTGTAGTGCCTCTTCACCTCACTGTGCAATACCTTGTGCAATACTTTTTGTAAATAGTCAACGGTGCAATAGACTCAATCTTATCTTATCTCTTATCTTATACTCACAAAACACACACTTCTAGGAGTGAGACAAACATTTCACCTTTAAAATAAGAATTCTTTTAAAATGCATGTTTTTTTTTTTGTTGCGGTTTCTTTGTTTTCCTTTTGTTTTGTTTGTTTGTCTCTTTTTTTTTCTATGTGGTTGTATTTTTTTTTGTACCACGTTCAAAATAAAGATTCAATTCATGTAGCAGATGTTGCCCACACTTCAAGTTCTGGGGGTCTAAACGCATTACAGCTGATCCGATGTCTGTGTGGGGAAAGCACACACACTTTCTTTCCTCCTGTTGTTTGCTGTGTGTGAGGTCAGGAAGTGTCAGTTTGTTGTCTCTGACATGAAAATGAAACGTGAGCTGCTCACAGTTTGGACACACGGTCTAACCAGGTGAGACAGTCACAGAGGGCTTTGACACCAACCTTTGTAAGGACTTGGCGCATTAAACGGGTCCCTCGCAGGTCTCTTGTAAGCCTGCAGAAACCTTTGTGAGGACGGTGCGGGTCACTGACCTGTGCGGGGTGCTGATGCGCAGGACGCCGGTGAGCTTTGGCAAAGGTCTGGGCAGATCCAGCTGATTCCCGGACCAGGAAACGTGGCAGTTGCAAAAATACTTCAAATAATTATAAATCCCGGAGGCCACGGCCACCCCGGTGCTGCCTGTGGCGACGACCTTGTTGTTTTTGGTGGACCTGAGCTCGCACACGTCCAGGCTGTCGTTGGAGAGGCTCCCGTTGATCGACACGATGAACTCGGCCGATCTGTTCCCCAGCAGCCGCCTCAGCAGCTCGGTCACCGCTCTGCCCTGCGCTCGGTCGCTGGCTCTCGGTCTGATGTGGTCCAGAGAAGGAAACCTGCAGCGTGCGCTCACACACAGGCTCCAGACGAGCAACAGAGCCAAGCAGCAGCCGCTTCCGCCTGACATTTTGAGCCCTGTCCACGGGAGACACTTTCCCACCGTTGCATAAGTTTAAAAACGAGTTTATTTGTCTATTTGCGGAGAACCCGGAAGCGTAGCTTTACCAAAAGCCTGCTGGCCAATCAGAGAAAGCGCTGCGGCCTCCGTTGACTGTCAGCCAATCGAGCGTTGTTTCCTGAAAGCTTTTTGGCACGTGATCAGTTTGTCACATGACAGTAAACTTAGAGAAGTGTTGTGCGAGTTACTGTTAAACTGTTAAAGCCAGTGTTACCGACGGCACCGACGCTTTAAACACAGCTCAGCAGACTCACAGCGGTCATAGCAGCAAATATACAACAAACATCAAGCACTCAGAAAATCAGTGTAGAAACAGATATGCTGGATAAATAGACAAGTATAGAGATATAGGTGTAAATATAAAAAGAATAGTATGTGTCGTGGTGTACAGTGACAGTGGGCATTGAGGTGTTCTTAGTTCTGTTCCAAATGTGTGGATCTGACCCAAGTGGGTGAATTAAAGAGTCTGATAGCAGCAGAAGGAACGACTTCCTGTAACGCTCCCTCAGACAGCCAGGCTGAAGGAACCTGTTGCTGAAACTGCTCTTCAGATTGTCCAGTGTGTTATGGAGGATGGGAGTCATTGTCCATGATTACCAGCAGTCAGCAGTCTGTCACCGATCACCTCCTCCAGGGTGGAGAGCTTCACGCCAACAACAGACTCGACCTTCCAGATGAGTTTGTTCAGTCTGTGTCCTTTGCTTTGATGCCTGCACCCCAGCACGCCACAGCAAAGATGATGGGGTGGCTGTAGCTCAGGTGGCAGAGCAGGTCAGCCACTAATCAGAAGGTCGGTGGTTCGATCCCAGGCTGCCTCCTGCCTGCATGCCAAATGTCCTTGGGCAAGATACTAACCCCATGTTTGCCTACTGGTGGTGGTCAGAGGCATGGTCCCTGCTGCACCATGCAGGGAAGAGCAGCGTGTTGTGATTCATGAGCTGAATCATCATTAATGTGTACATGAACACTGAGTTGAACTTTCCATAATGATTAGAAATTTGTTTTGACATGTTTCAATTTATTTTAGTTTTTTAGTTATTTATTTTATCTTATCTCATTTTAATTTTCTTTACTTATGCTTTTAGCATGTACAGCACTTTGTGAACTCTGGTTTTATGTTAAAGTGCTTTATAAATAAAGGTGGTATGGTATGGTATTAGTCAACACAATAAAACATGCTTCAGCTTTTCATGCAAAACAAAAAAGCAGCATTTTTGAATCAGAGTGCAGCATCAAGGCAGTTAAACGTGCGATACTGATCTGCTCAGCAGAGGCATCACCTGTAATGGTGTAACAGGTGGAGGCCTGACACGTTTCCCCTCATCTTTTCTGACATAGAAATAAATAATCACCAGTTTTGCATTTAGCTAAACAGTGAGCCCAAGGATATTTCAGCAAAATAGTCCACGTCATCAGCTTTTTACTTTTCAGGATGTCTTTGAATTCTCTCTGTAGGTTCATCATTTTCATTTCCATCAGTCATAGCCAGTCTGCATCAGCATGATACAGACATTGAGATCTGATGTATTGTCAACGTGTTCCTTTCATTTTTTTGAGCAGTGTATTTAGAAACTGGGTGTTCTGGAGACCCACATTTATAAACGTGGCTGTTTTAAACCTCTTTCAGCTGAACGTTTTCCTGCCTCTGTTTAGTACATCAGGACTTGGTAGGGTAGCTCAAATAATTCAAAACATATCGACCATAAAGTCCATTACACAGGAAGTAAATGAACCGGCTGGGTCTCAGCGGCTCCAGCACTTTGGGTCAGCTTCTGTTTTAAATGTGTTTTTAAATAAAACAGAGTAATAACAAATGGTCTTTCTATTCAGACAATGTTCATAATTCCTGTTTGAGGTATATTTATTAAACACAACTTAGTGGGCTTAATATAATATCTGAGTGTATGAATATCGTCTAAATGTAATCGACTCAAGTTCAAACACAGCAGAATCATTTCCTTCCACAGAGTAAGGTGATCCATATTTGACCATGATATCTTTCAGAACATGAGCTGCCAGCTAGTGCTGCTTGTTTTTTCAGTAAAGTTCAGCTGGTTGACGTCTTAGCTTGGTGATACTAGGAGGCTAACATATGCTGGTTAGCTTATGAAACAAGCGTAACTTTATCAACCGCCAGCAGGCTAACACTCAGTTACTATCACTGTTCAAAGGTTTGTTATCATCACACAGCCATCAATGATTCTCCAGTGTTGTTTGACCTCAGCTCGTTGTGTACTTAACACAGACACACATGGACAGCTCAACTCTGAAAGAGAAAACAAGGTCAGATTTGAAGTCGTCCATTTAAAAAGAAAGAAGTCGTATGAACTCTGGAGAGGATCAAAATTAACTCACCTTACTTGTGGAGGTGAAAAGAGGGCGTGTCAGACAGTCAGGAGCCAATCAGGAGAGGGAGAGAGGTTACAGAGGGAAGGCACAGACGAGTAAATGAATAAGAGTCTTTACTTCGATCACTGTCACCTCAAATATGACTCATACCCCGTAGTTTTGCTTTCTCTCATCATGACTGATGTAACAAAAAGTTTGGGGATAACTCCGACGTGGGGACGAGCACAGCATCTGTCTTACCTGAAAAGACTGATTGTTGTGCAGCCATGACTTTTGATCCCAAAAGCAGGTCGAGCAGCCACAACGTGTCACTATGACAGTAACACAAGTACACACAAACAGCTAACCACACACAAACACTTGTGCAGCTCTGGTCCATATCAGGGAATCTCTTGGTGAACTGAGTCATTTGACTTGTTGTAACTGCTCAGAATCAGTTCAGACTTTTTTTAGTCTCCAAATTTTCTCCAACAAAAGCAAATCTTGTCCGACTGTCCAACAGCAGGAGACGATGGAGGAGCTGCTGTTGTTGCTGACCTCAGTCTGCACAGCTTATGCTCAGCACCAAGGTGAGCGAGCCGGTGACTGAAGGTAACGAGGACACAGGTTCTGACTTTGTACTTTTAGTGCTGCACAAAATAATGAGAGTAAGAATGGACGCTATGACGTTTGAAGAATATTTGTAACAGGTTTTCCTCACTTTACAAGCTACAGTTACCACTTTAGATTTTTATCTACAATTTTTTTGTTTCTTTATTGATTCTAATAAAAAGAAATAATCTCCGTCAGATTCAAACAAACACAAAAAGGACATAATGATGTACTTCAAATGCTGAACATTGACAGTGCAACATAGAAAGCTCATCACAGGTTTAACAGAGAAAATGAACCGTTTGAAGCAAAACATTTAAATCTGAGGGTCGGCAAACAGCAGGCAAAGACATCCTGGCGGCGCTGAACTAACCCTCTGAAGCAGCGGGTAACGTCTAACAGTAGCATTTGTCTGGGTAACATTTCAGTCGCCTGCTGCATCCCAGTGTGCGCCTGAAGTTGGTTACCATGGTCCCGTCGTTACCAAAGTCAGACTCCGCCCCACACACATCACAGATAAACTGAAAATGTGGATTGACACATGTGAGAAAATTCCACAGGAGGCACGCGTGTTTGTTGCTTTGAAGACAGCATTTCTTTTTGAATGGAACTCCACTCGCTACGTGGAACTCAAACGGGATGACAACAATGTGAGTCAATGGAAAGCGCAGCGACCGGAAAATCCTTCAGCATCACTCTGACCCGCTCTCCGAGTATCATTCTGGGTCAAGATCAAGACACTTGCGGTGGAGGCTTCAATGCAAAACAGTCCTTTGTAGGAGACCTGACAGATGTTCACCTCTGGGACAAGGAGACCTCTCTGTGTGATGTCAGCTCTGATATGCAGGGTCACTCCTTCACTCCTGGTCAACTGGAAAAACCTGCAGGACCTCATAAATGGCACTGTGTGTGGAACACAGTGACTTTGGTACCCTGTCCTGTTAAGAGCAGTGTTGGTCAAGTTACTTGAAAAAAGTAATCAGTAACTAATTACCGATTACTTCCCCAAAAAAGTAATCCCGTTACTTTACTGATTACTTATTTTCAAAAGTAATTACTTAGTTACTTTTTAAAAACACGATTTACAACCTGAAGAGGTGATAAAGCGATAGATCTTTCAGCCCAATTCTACTTTTTCTGTATAATCCATCATACAAAATGTAATCAAATGGAAAAGTCTCTTTTTAAAACTTGTTTTATTAGTTTTAATCTTTTAACTTTATGCTTCAAACAAAAATTAAATTATATGCACCATTCTCTGACTGGAAGAAATTAGTTTAACATTTAAACCTATTTTCTGCACATTCCAGCTCATAAAATAAAATATTTTGTGTGTTTACACTCAGTCTTTCAAATAGATGCAAGTAAAACACAGCAGAAAATAAATAAAGTCAAAGACTCAGCGGTCCTGTTGCTCTATTTTCACCTGTAAAGCAGGAGTGGGGTAGGCGGAGGTTTACCCTGGTGCAGGTGTGCCGCGGTCAGTGGAAGAATCCGCGCGTTTCTCTGTGAGTTTCCCATTACGTCGTAGCTACTCGGTGCTTGTTGGAAGTTTAGGGGTTTTTCGCTGTAAAAAGAAGTTTTCTTCCCACGCACAGCGGACACTAATGTTTTTGTCACTTTTTATGGAATCAAACTCAAAGTAAGGTCAGTACTTCCACGCTTTAAACGCTGCACGCTCATACTCTCTCCCACAATCGATATGTGATCCATTGTTGATCTGCACACAGTTGTTGTCACGAACGTCGCACTCGCTTACGTCACTGTCGTGAGACATTCTCGCAAAAAAATCACGGTTTTAGTAACGCAGTAACGCAGCGTTCCTACGGGAAAGTATTATATATTATTATTATTATTATATATATTATTATATTATTATTATAGATTACATTTTTTCTGTTTCTGTGTAGCTCGAAGTTCCATTGAGGTGGAACATTAAAGAGTTATTGTATTGTATTAAGCACAAAATAACTTGCTTTGCCGCAGTACTCAGAAGCTGTTCAAAGTCAGAGAGAGTCAATATGACTTAAGGGGAACAGATTTCTTTAAGAAAAACAAGATGAGGACAAATATAAAGCAGAGATGTGTTTAGAGGAGTTAACCTGTGGAATAGTTATGACAGTGATTTAAAAAGGTGTAGTTCTATTTTTAAACATATTTTTAAACAAGGAAAATGAAGTATTTTAAAAATGTAAAAATATAGTATTAGAAAAATATATAAATCAAGAATGAAAAGACCAAAAAAACAAAACAAAAAAACCCTCTTGATTCTTTTGCTTTGATGTAGTTACTTCTCTAAGGTGGAAAGTTTTTTTTCTTGTTTGTTTGATTGGTTTTTGCTTGGTTTTATTCTTTGCTTCGAGCCCTGTGTACAGGAGCTGCATGCAAAAAGATCTTTTGTTAAAGGGTTGGCGTAATAAGCAAATGCTTCAGCCAGTACCTTTTGATTAGCCTTGTCTCGTGCTTTCTTGCTTTGTGGCAGATCTTTGTTCTGTCTTCACTGAGATATTTGAATGCTAATCAATAAAATCAAATCAAATCAATCAAAATCAAATCATTGATTTATCAATAATCATGATCCAATACTACAAAGTACTGAATATAAATTTGAAAAGGGTCTACATAATAAACGCATGTAAAAATCCCGTGATTAGTTCGTTATCTCTAGAAACATGAGACATGTTGAGGACGTCATTGAGCCATTGAAATCGGCTGTGTTGGTTTTAAAGCACGGCGACTTTCTCCTCTGTGAACTTCAGATCTCTGTGAAGCTTGAACACATCTAATGGTAATGTCTTTGCTGCTGCCATTGGTTAAAACAAATAAATACAGTCAGATCTACTCCACGCCCTCATCTTTTGACTGTGACCCATCTCGTAGTGACTGCGCTCATGTTTCTGCCATTTTTTTCCACAACAGAATCAAACAAGAAGCCACAAACACTTTATTTCCCCAACAAACATTTTGGTCAAAAAACACTCGTAAGAGGCCAAATCATTTCATCAAACCTGCACACAAACATCTCTGATGTGTGCCAGGACAAGAACAGAAAAACACGACGGAAAGATTCATTAAAAAAAGTTTATTGTCATATTTCCAATCCCAACATCAAAGTTCCAGTAAACTGTAGGACAAATTCAGTAAAACAGACAGAGCACAGAGCTAACAGAAGCCAGCAAACACACAGACAGATACACTGATTCAGGATGTTGGAGAGACTGTTGCATCAGTGATCAGGCTCAACCACACTGACTCACGTGACTGATCCAACTAACGTGGACTCGGCTGAGGTTCAAACCGTTTCAAGAACAGCTCGGTGTGGCCGGTATTTCTGCAGAATTATATAACAATCTAACACAAACTAAGGTACGACTCAGTGCGAGTTGAACATACCGAGTCGTACCTCACACTGTTGCCCCATAAAGAAAATGAAGACTTCCCAAAAGCTACCTGGAGTCGGACGTTTCAATAAAGCAACAGTGGTCCAAACTGAAGAGAGGCTGCAACGAAACAGTGACCCAAAGCAAACGAGTCAAGAAGAGCGACCTGTGACGGCCTGAATGCTCTCCACACATTTTAAACACCCACAAACACCCAATTTGTTCTTGAAGCTTGAAAGAGAAAGGCAACATACGAGAGCTACAACATCTGAACAGAAACTACGCACACGGTTAAAACTGCTTAGTAACAATCCGGGCAGTTCATCATCTACCTGGGCCCGCATTCACAAAGCTCTCCTGCTCTAAAACCTCTAAAGTTTATCTTTTTAAAGTTTGGACTGAAACCTGGGAAGAAGTGAGAATAAACTGTGACAAGGTCTGAAAGAAGAAACACTTGGGAGTGGAGGAGACATGGCGTGAAGATGGAGCGCACACCTACGCTCGACAACATTCTGCACGTTCTTCCCTCGCAGGGGAACATGTATGCATTCGGTATCATCTGGGTTACTCACCTTTTTACACTTTAGAGCATTCAATAATAACTGAAGGACGACATGCCAGAGAGCAGTCTCGAAACGTTGGAGCAGCTGCCGATTACCCGCCAGCGCCACGGGGAGTTTACTTCTTCCTGCGACGTGTACAGCGGCTGATGGACACGTGGATACACTGAGGACTCGTCTGCTTGTCCGTCTAACATTTGACTGCGTGCTTGTAGCCTATACAAACATCATACGATAAAGGCAGCGATTAACTAACTGTGCACGCATGCACATGGGTGCTGCACAGGTCCGATATTTACTGGGATAACATTTCTTGGGTTCTCATTCTAGATGCAGTGAGCTAGAGAAATGACAGTGAGCGCCACGCCACTAACACGCCACTAACACGTCACTAACACTCCAGTTACTGTGACAAACAAACATGAAGAATCGGTCAGCGTGAGAAACGGAGCGATTTACAAATAATCAGCTAGATGAGGTGATGGTGGGTAAGCATTAGAGAACTATCAGCCCTTTTCAGATGAGTGTGCAAGCTTACTTATGGCTTTTTAGATCATTGTACAGAGACGCACATCACATCAGATAATATTTAAAATTATATGCCTAAGAAAAGTTTAACAGTATGAAGAGGTCGGAGAATTTCACCATCCATCCTTCTCATTGTCACAAATTTATAATGAAACAGTACATCTCACACACACACACACACACACACACACACACACACACACACACTGAGGTAAGAGTAAGTTTTGTCCCTTCTTTGCTTTCAGGTCCTCGGTGAATGTTCCCAAATCTACGAGTCGTCTAACAGGACGGCTGCGATGGTTGTGATTACGAGCCGTGGTCGTAACAATCACTACGGTGGCTTCACTCTCTACATGGGTACCGTTTAAACGGGGACTGAAAACACTATTCACGTGAAAACATCAGATATGTAAAGAGCAGGCCTGAGTACCAGTTGCTGAAATAGCCCTCATAGAAATGCTGTCCAATCAGAAGCCGACCAACACCTTTGACACGGCACAAAAACGTCCGTTTTCTTCGTCCACAGAAACACAGAACGTCTCCACCATGGAAAGAGTTTGAATCGCTGTTTTTTCGGACGCGGCTTCAAGGCCTCCACACAGAAAGCTGCGTTTAGCACACATTAACATGTGTGTCACTGATTAAACGTCAGATGTCATTAGTTAAACATGCCAACGTGCTCTAAGGCTACGAGTTTGTTACAATGAACAGATCCGTGCACACCTCCAGATATCAGTCCCAGTTCACACACTGTGAGAACTTTATCAGCTTTAAGAAAACATGCTGTGTGACTGCCTACATGTATCTTACAGCCAGAGTGCTATTCAAACCCATGCTAAATGGCACAACTTGGTTTATAATTAGACAAAGGCACTGGTTAGACTTGAGTGTGATCAGACCTCCAGTTTGAAAAAGGTGTTGGGCTGGAGACTCCAGCTCATACAGCCAACATGCTGTTTGTGTCACTCACCGCGGTATCCTCTGTGTGACAGTACAGTGGCCATCAGATCTCTGAAATATGGACAACTGTTTTCTCTGATTTATAATTGATGAATGCAGAGTGTGGAGAAGCTGTGTTTGTGTGCAGCAGGAGCGTCTGTGATGAAGTTCACTCAGGGAGACGTTTCCATGGACGGGACAGAGCACATTTTGCTTGCTGATGGTTTAAAAATGGTAAATGGTCTGTATTTGTAAAGCGCTTTACTTGGTCCTAAGGACCCCAAAGCGCTTTACACATCCAGTCATCCACCCAGTCACACACTGGTGATGGCAGCTACATTGTAGCCACAGCCACCCTGGGGCACTGACAGAGGCGAGGCTGCCGGACACTGGCGTCACCGGGCCCTCTGACCACCACCAGCAGACAACGGCTGTATTGTCCAAGGACACAACGACCGAGACTGTCGGAGCCGGGGCTCAAACCGGCAACCTTCCGATTACAAGACGAACGCCCAACTCTTGAGCCACGATCGCCCACGATCGTTTAACATACATGCCAGGTGTACTTTTGATGAAAGTCAAGCTGAGCAGATGAGGAGGCACAAAGTGAAACAGAGACACATACAGCCCACATGAAAGACTCGCTGCTATTCGCTCACTTTGTGAAACACATGTGGCTGCTTTAAAGCCTTGATGGCCCGAACCTGCATCCCAAACATGAACCCCGGCTGCAGGCTGGACTAGTGTCCTGTCATTAAATCCACCAGCCTGGAGGTGTGGAGATGCTAACAAGATGTTTTGGAAAGTAATTGTTATCACCCTTTAAATATGAATGAAAGTGGAAATTACCACAAATAAATTTGCACTGTTGAAGAGCTTTGGGTAAACAAACTGTTTCTTATTCAAATGGCATTAAAGTTCTCAGGGGTCTCAGGCCACTCTGTACATTTAAAACAACAACAAAATATCATAAAAAATAAAATCTGTCTGTGTTCATCTCATTGCTATAATATAAAACTCCATCTGAGAGAAGACAAACAACAAAATTCAAAGCAGTGAGCAGTTATAGTGATAGCACCTAAGTGCGCTGTGCTGTAAGGCAGCTCGGTTCAACGTCGTCACAGAGAAACAGATGAATTGGTAGAAATGTTTTAAACACGCCTCTTACAGTTTATTGTCAGGACTTCGAGGAAGACCAAGTAACCTCTGAGGGAAGAGATGCAACAAACCAATCGACATTCACAATTTAGAGTCGGTGCCAGCAAGCCCCACAACTACCCCACACTACAGGGTCACTTTAGTAACGTTCAGTCTGCAGCTGCTCTCAGGTGTGTAGCATGTTACAGAAACAGCAGCTGTTGCAGGTTCAACCAAACACTGAAACAGCTGCGGCCCACAGACGCTGGCTCACACTGAGCCAACAGGGAGCTTTAGCCTCGTGAGACCCGAACTCTTCCACAGCAGCATTTTTAATTTCTCTTTGATATTTGGTCACATTGTTTTTACATTGATCGGGCCCCAAAGAATTACCAGATTTCTTTTTACCTTATTTTTGTTTTTAAGAAACATGAGAGCCACATATGAGGATATTCGTTTAAAATGTTGATAGATTAGTAGCAGTATAATGTCCTCGTGAGTAGATATCAGGCTCCTGTACAGCACAATTCAATATTTTGGTCTAGATAACCCAAAATGTGATGTCCACATATGTGGACGGCAGGTCCTAGGAGGGTAAACCTGTCCTCAAGCTTAGGCCACAGCTAAGCTCAGGAGCTAATTATAAATAGGTACCTTACTAGGAGACAAGTTTGTTTCCTTCTGGCTGTCCCTTTCTACTTTAAGCTATTACTCAAGATTTGGAATAAGTTACATCGTCTTTCTTTAAGTCTTGATTGGAAATCTTCTCATTTTTCTTGACAATAATAAAGAAAATCATCTCTGTAATACAGAAAAGAATACATTTGTTAACTATGCGTCACAGTAACCAGTACTGCCTGTGTACTGGGAGAGAGAGCTCCTCACAGTGATATTAAGGCCCTTTCAGACACGCAGTGAGGTGTAGCTGAACTTCTCCACAGTGAGATCAGTGTGTGAGACAGCTTCAGGCTTCCTGATTGGGAAATGCATCAGTCTAATCATACTGTAAAATAGAAACAGGCGAGCAACAACAAACAGGTCCAGGACACAGAGTCATTCCTCCAGCTGTGCCCGTGTGGATTCAGACGTTACTGTAAATGAGCCGGCCCTTAACATCACAATGCAACAGAAAAGTGAGTGCGTGTCTGAAAGGGACTTAAGCTGTGTGTTATCTGTGTCGTGCACGTCTCCTGATGCTCAGCGTGCGCATACAAAGGCAAAGCTTCTGCTGAGAACGACCCGTCTCAGTCTTTAATAAAAATCCAACTGAAGCAAACTGCCTCCAGACAGCAGCAGTGAGAAACTACAGGAAGCAGGAGAGGATCTAAAGCTTGTTGAATGGCAGTAACATTGACTTTACTTCTTTAAAAAGTCTTGGGCGAGTAGACAAGGATTCGACACCAGGTGTATTCTCATTTTGGACACAGCTAAAGAGAAACCTGAATAACAAAATGTGACGCAGATCTGCCCGACCACCTGGACTGGTTGCAGTCCAGGTGGTTTTGCAGGCATGAGTGTTTCCAGATGGAGATGACCTCGGGGTGTGCCGCAGGTGCGGGTGTCTGGTTTAGGACTGCTGGCTGTTCCACTGGTTGGCCATAGGCCTGCGGAGCAGCTCCTCCACATGACGAGCCACATCCATGGTGTCCTCGAGATCAAAGTCCCCATCGGGATCCAACATGCCGTCAGCCCTGACAGGACAGCAGCGAAGATGGTCAATGGAAAACAATGTTATAGCATCATCATGGATGGTTTACATTCCTGAATGAAGCAGTGACAACAAAGACACCCAAAACCAGTATTGATAGTTTGCATTGTTTACAAACTGTCTAGACTAGGCTGCAGCCTGTAACTCATTATTATCAGGAAGTCCTAAAAACTCCCTGAAAAGCCTTCAGCTAATCCAAAATGCTGCAGCAAGAGTCCTGACAGGGACTAGAAAGAGAGCAGATTTCTCCTGTTTTAGCTTCCTGTTAAATCCAGAATTCAAAATCCTGCTCCTCACATACAAGGTCTTAAATAATCAGGCCCCATCTTATCTTAATGACCTTGTAGTACCATATCACCCTATTAGAGCACTTCGCTCTCGCTCTGCAGGCCTACTTGTTGTTCCTAGAGTATTTAAAAGTAGAATGGGAGGCAGAGCCTTCAGTTTTCAGGCCCCTCTTCTGTGGAACCAGCTTCCAGTTTCCACTCCTGCCTGAGTTATGCTGCATTATGCGTAGGCTGTTTCTTCTTCAGTCACCTTTTTCACTCACTACGTGGTTACATGCCACTCTGCGTTTAATCATCACCATTATTAATCACTGGCTCTTTTCCACAGCGTGTCTTTCTCCCGTCTTCCTGTAGATGGCGCTCCTCCCAGAGCCTGGTTCTGCCACACAGGTTGTTGGTTCAATCCCAGGCTGCTCCAGTCTGCATGTTGCAATATCTTTGGACATGATACTGAGCACCAGCTTTCCCCTGATGCATTTACTGAATGCCAATATTGATCATGTATAATATATCCATTACATATCTATTATAAATATTATTGTTTTAAATATCAGCATGATGATTTTTACCACAGAATTTTGTTGCATGAAGCAATGATCATGTGTACATGCTGTGCTGCCAAACCTCAGTGTTCTTGGTGAATCTGACTTAAGAACAAAACGTTTCCTGGATTTATGAAGGTTATGAAGTACTACTGCACAGCACAAATGTCAAAGGCATTCTGACTAATTTTGTGTTTTCACATGTTTATAAGAGTTTTATTAAACATATGCACACGTGCAAAAAGAAAGCTGCTTACATGGGAGGGTAGACGTTGAAGTTGTTGGGGTGGGTCACAGAGGGAGAAGCAGTCTGGTCCATGAATGCAGTAGCTCCTGCACTGGGTTCAGGGTTCGGGGTGGTGAATCTATCAGAGACATGCCACACTTCACTTTAGCCTACTGCAGCATTACTAAAAGAGCACATTTTACAATGATATTCGTTTTTATTTATATTACTAATATATTTATATTCAGGTTAATATTCAGATAATATTGAGTTGAGTGTTTATAAGTTTTGAGTGCAGATATCAACATTATTCTTATTTTGACTGCAAAAAAAGAGCGAGTGGAGAACGGAGAGAGAACAACATGGTTAAGAAACAGCTGCTGCACATCAACTCTCTTCCACCATCTTCCCAGCCAGCAAGCTAACGCCAAGCTAGAAAACCAGTGATGTTACTGGTGCAGTGTACATTTTCACCACTAGATGTCAGCAGACTACAATCCAGCTACTGTAGCTGCTGTTCACCTGTAGTGAGTGCAGGCTGTCAGTCAGCTGTCAGCATATATCCTATTTACTGTGGTGGACGCTGTTAATGTAAGAAGTTTGATACTGAGGTGAGCTGCTGAGGAAATCCTGAACTTCAGGTGTTGCTGTTCTTGCTTCTGTTGAACATGACAACCGTGCTCTAAGGTCACATTTTGCCGTTAATGCAACTTTTTTTGATCTAACATTGTTTGGCTTGGACACTTAAACAACAAACTCTAATACGAGGTGAATGTAATCAGTGTCTCGTTGCCAGCTGCCCAGCAACAGCAGGGACACATGTCTAAACTGGAGGTAATTAACAACAAGTAACGGTAACGGTATGAAGATGTTTCTGCACGGTTTCATGTGTTAGAGCCTCAGGTAGGCAGGAATAACACGGAGGTGTCAGTGAGCGAGGAGGCAGGTGAGGAAAACGGAGACATGATGTCATAACTATCACTGTGCAGAACTATAACTTATATTTAAACCTAGTTAAGTAACGTAATGCATTAAAGGAACGTTTAAGAAGATTAGTTTTACATTAAATTATAGTGTTAGCGATCTTTATAGCTGCTAGTAAAGTTATGACTAACACAGAAATACTCTGCTGGGTCGTAGCGTTTTCTGCTTGAAATTTTAATCCTGCTCAACAAAAATAAGGAAAACAAAAGGTGCAGATACAAAGCTTCACATGTGGGAGTGACAAACTGACACAAAGGTAGCAGATTTCCTGTGGCAGTTTGACACAGAGACACTTACTCTGGCACGACTTGTTTGATCTGTGGTTTCACATATCCATCAACTGCTTTTGCTGGTAAGAACAAAACAAAAGATAAAATAAAACAGTAGATATGTGTTATGGTAACAGTGAAGTGTCGATGTTAAAAATGAGCTGACACATACAAAGTGGGGGGGTGTAGTACTTGGCGAAGACTTCGTCTTTGGGCCGGTCAGGATACAGATACAGGAGATGGTTCAGGTCACTGATGCGGTCAGCCAGCGAGCGAATAGAGAAGTCCTTGGTTGTGTAAGGCAGCAGATTCCAGACCAGCCTCTCACCTACACAAAAGAACCGAGGATTGCAGTGATCGCATGCAAAAGGACGGACGCAGAGACAGCGTCTCATAATCATCAGTGGGCTTTGTGCCACGCTGAGTGTTTCTGTGTGGACATGTCACTCAAGGACAAGTTCACAGGCTGTGACTGACAGAAGATGATCAACCTGTGTCTCCAGCAGAGCAAAAGCTTCATGTGGACTTTTTGAAAGTGTGTTTTGTGTGGCAGCAGTGCATTGTATATGTAACAGAGCCAGAAAGCAGAGCCACTGCGTACCTGATTTGTTGGGGTTTTCTGCCACCCAGGCGATGGTGATGCCTCCAATCTCAGAGTCGCTGAACCGCAGCAGGAAAGTGCCGTTGGGTTTGGACATCAGCATGTCCTGTGCCTGCTGCTTGTTTACAAAGCCCAGAATGGCCCTGCGGACACACACAGTTACACACTAAAACACCACCGGTGCACTGTCACAAGTGCACTGTGCTGCCCTCACCCCACCAGCTCTGCTACAGCACAAAGCTCGTTTAAAGCTGACAGTCGAGATCATTTTTCAATCTATCATACAAGACAAATCTTCATTCCAGATTCTCGCAGAAGGAACATAAATAAAAGTGATTACCCATCATTCCAGTGAGGCTTCAGGTGTTTCTTCATAAGCTCTACTACTCCATCAAACCACTGCCAGAAGGTGAAGTTGCGTCCAGGTAAGCTTTCCTGTGTAAAACACATTTCTTCAGTGGGTTCATATGCACACTGCTTATGACCTTTATGTTTCCAATGATATGATGCTGCTTCCTGATTGTCTCTGCAGCCTTAAAAAGGAAACCTCTCCAGTCTAAAACTATGGAAAAGTCCACTTTTACTTAGGAAGTAAGAGAACAAGTAGCAACCAGGTGCTGCTAATCAAATGTGCGTGATTAAGTGATGACCAGAAAGTGTGAGCACCTCGACAAAAGCAGAAGATTTGGACGTATGCTGGTCTAGAGCATCAGGGTGTGTGCTAATACAAACACAATCTTCCCAGGAGCGGATGTCCAATCAAATTCACACCAGGCCCAGACCACGCAAGAATCACAAAAACAAAACAAACCCAGAGCTACGTGTCCGTCAGCTTGTTGCTCCAACTCTTTTATTTACACGTAGTTTACACTGTAAATATACTTTTATTCTTTGATTTCGCTCGGTTGTGTTCTCATTCGTTTTGGCTTCTAAACAGAGAGTGTTTCACCTTGTGTGAGCACGTGTGCTGAAATTATAATAAAAATCCTCGTATCCTTGAATCATGATGATGGATTGAGGCAGCTTTTCACAAAAGCGCACGCACGCACACTTTAAAGCAGTGGTTCCCAAACCTTTTTTGCTGCGCCCCCCTTTCTTTTCAAGAAAAATGTTCGCGCCCCCCGCCTGCACGTGCGCACGCACACTTCCTCCAACCACACACGCCCATATTTTGCTCCATTGCGGTTTATTTCACACCTCAAACATGTAGTAAACAATTAAGCAAATAAAAGTAAACTGCAATAAATGACAGGTAGTAATAAAATAAACTACCAACTCTTTTACGCTGCGTCCGCACCTACACGGGTATTTTTGAACACGCAGCTGTTTCGTCCACGTAAACGATGTTTTGAATCACCGAAAATGGAGGTTTTTTAAAAAAAATCATTTTTTGCGTTTACGTGTGGACGAGGAATACAGAGTTCATCACGCAACGTCAAAGGTATGCGCCTTTATTCACATCACGCTGTGGCCACGTTATTGTTTACAGGAGATGAATCGCAGAATGGCAGATAGAGACCAAATACTGTTAATCTGACTGTCTGCAGGTTTTACACGCAGTTACTTCCATTTACAAAGGCAGTGTGATTATTTTACCTGTAGTTTTTTTCCTGAGTAATAATGTTCAACATTGCATCAATACATTTTTCAAAAAATGCCTCTCTGTGCAAAAAGGGGTTAAAAACATAAACAGCTGTGGGATCCTGTTTGTCTGTGATTTGAACAATCGTGGCAGGATCAGCCTGATGTTATTTGTATCCCGCTGTAACTTTACTGTATAAAGTATAGTATAGTATGTATATCTCCAAAATGTCAGGAGTAGTTAGTCATTACAAGAAGTGTTTGTGAACTAAATCAAGAATGTGGGATCCTGTTTGTCCGTGATTTAAACAGCCCAGCGCTGCTCCCGACGCAGGGAAACCAACCCTGCAGGGAGACCTACCTCGGCACCTGTGCTGGTGAAATCAAAGGGCAGATTTGCTTCACCATATCTTCTAGTCTTTGGCTCAGAATGAAGTTGGTTTGGAAACATATTCAGCGATGCTTCATCTCCTGCTTTGCGTTTCTGTAGGCGCCCGTGCTAGCAGTGTCCAAGCGTTTTGTCCCCACCCCTTTTCATCCCGCGCCCCCCCTGCCATGGCTTTGCGCACCACCCCCCCCCCCCCAGGGGGCGGGCCCCACACTTTGGGAAGGTCTGCTTTAAAGCATGCTGAAGTCTGTGCACAAACGAGGGTTGTCTGCAGACCCATGCATGCCATGACACGTGTGTTGCAACATGAAACTACAGATTACATTTATAATGACGTTAATTTATTAGAATAAATAGCTAAAAAAAAGAATCACCTTCATTGCCGAGCAACCACCATTACCTTTGACCCCCATCGTCCATCAGCACTGCCCTTGGACAGAGTGGGGAACACCTGCATTTAACTGCTATTTTATACATATCGACACATCAGACACGTCAGAGTGCGCCGATGCCTGCAACCCATGTCCTCAGTGTCTCAAACAAATACGCCTTACTAAGGTCTGTGGCTGGGAAGTTACTACAAACTGCACTAAATTCTACGTAAAAACATTTCTTACTTTGTGCACATGGGAGATGTTAAGTAATTAGCACAGGTGGCTCTGTGCTGTGAGCACGGTGCCAGGATTCTGGCTCTGTGCTGCAACTCATTGTGAGTGTTCAGAGCCTCACAGTAATGCTGGGATTACGCCGTGCACACAGAATGACCTTTGTGCTTCTCTCTTTACCTCCCTCAGTAGTGCTATTACATAACATGACAGCACGCAGCTATCAGCAGGTGTTGGTGTGCTAGCTTCATGGCTGAATGTCACAACGTGTAATATGGACTTGAAAAATAAGTCCATATTACATAAAAATGTAATATGTGTCATAAAATAACGAGACACGGTATTATCCTGTCTACATCATTTACGCGTTACAGCGTTTTGGTGAGCTTTGGTGTGGGAACACAGCTTCACAACAAACGTGTGATTTAAGAGTCAGAGGAGCGATTTGTTTTTTAAAAGATGGCTCACAGCGGAAGAGAGCAGACGTGTGTTCATGAGCTCGGCTGTAGGCCCAGGAATCTATCTTTATCCTGACTTACCCTCATATAATTCTGGACCATAGCAAGAGGCAAAGTTACTAAGGAAACTTCTGTATGGCAAGTTATAATTTACGACACTCGAAAGAAAACGGCTAAAACTTCAGGGCACCTGCACATATCAGCAACAAGAAATATGGCAGATGGGGAGGAGGAACTGACAATTAGCAAACTACTCAATGCTATCAAGGAAACTAAAGAGGACCTCACGAACCACGCTGACAAAAAAAACAAAAACAAAAAAACAAAAAACGGCCGACATACAAACAACCCTGACGAAAACTGAATCCTGTCTCAATGCGCTTTCTGAGCAGGTTGAGGAGACGGAGCGCAAACAAAGACGACATTAGAGACGCACATAACCGTGTCGATAAAATGGCTGCGAGAGAAGGAGATCGAATATGCGCTGATGTACCCAGCTCAGCTTCGCATCAGGCACCAGGGATCTATCAAAGTTTTCCCCACTCCTGCCGAAGCACAACGCTCTCTAAAAGATCTTCCGAGTCAGTAGACTAAAGTGATCTAATGTGATTTCAACAAAGCAATTCGCTCTTATAGGTACTCTCAGATGAGAAGCCCTCCACTGTTAACTTTGGGGGTGGGGGCGACATGAAGGAAGAAAAGACTACATCAATCATTGACATAGAAACTCTCCATCCTCTATTTTTCAGACGAATTGGAGATACAACTTATCCGGTATTAGATAACTAATAGAAATAATTGCTCGTTAGTCAGTTAAAATAATGTGTACGAATTCATAAAAGTACAGATTTTGTGAGCATTTATGATCATGATATCAACCCCCTACTAGATGAGTGTGATCACATCTTGATCAACCAGTTTATTTGTCTCTTATACAGTTATGTTCTATATCTGACTGTAAAATTCAGTGCTTAGCTGTAAATATTTCACTGAGAGTGGCTAAACCCATATGGAAACGATATATATAAATCTTATAACGTTTGTATCTGTCTTGTGTGAAACTTGTATGAAAAGCATATAAGAGTGAAAACAGATATAAGATCCCTTGAAAAATTATATAATGAAACTTGTATGTTTTGGATACTTACTAAAACAATATATGAAAGTAATGCGAAAGTGGCCACTTTCATGAGTAATCACCTAAGTTTTTACTATTTCTTTTCCATATGGGAAGTTTGAACCTTAGCAGCTGCCTGGGCCTCCACTACTGTCACCTACCTAATGTGGTTTTGTTACAGGGGTTTTATTTTAACGTTTTGGGGTTATGTTTGGTCTCTTACCAAACATTTTACTCACACAACTGTTCATACAGCTCACTGGTCTAGGCCGTATCTTACTATTATACCCATGTGCAGAGCTTCACCACATTGAAACTCAGGAAAGCAGGAATGTGTTCAGAAATCCCCAGAGTTGAATACCATGACACTTACCCGTCCAGGATATTCATATAAAAAACTTAAATTACAGTTCATCTAACTTGTATATCTTGGAATATTAGAGGATCAATTCACCCATCAAGAGGAAGAAAATGCTGACATCCTTAAAGAGGCAGAGTGTAGATGTCGCTTTTATCCAGGAGAGTCACCTCACAGACGCTGAACATTTAAAATTACGTAGACCTGGGTGGGCAATGTTTTTTACTCGTCATATACTTCCAAAGCAAGAGGCGTCTCCCTGCTTATTAATAAACACCTGAACTTTCAACTAAACTCAGTTGAAAAGGACAAAAATGGCAGATTCTTACTTGTAGATTGTGAAATAAACAGAAATAAGATAACTTTGGTAAATATAT
The DNA here is from genome assembly GCF_057382275.1 of Copadichromis virginalis. Lineage (NCBI taxonomy): Eukaryota > Metazoa > Chordata > Actinopteri > Cichliformes > Cichlidae > Copadichromis > Copadichromis virginalis. The sequence goes on from NC_140625.1 coordinate 1,978,053, forward strand.
ATGGGCCCAACTACGACGACCCTTTATTCTTTAACAACTTAATTATGAAACTGGCTACAATTGAGGGCCAGTATATTGTGGGTGGAGACTTTAATTTGGTCCTAAATCCTTCTCTGGATCAGTCCTCACCCAAAACATCTTTATTATCCAAGGCAGCAACAGCACTGAACCAAGCTATGAAGGATATAGGCTAGAGCTGGGCGATAGAACGATAACGATATGTATCGCGATATAACTTTTACTCGATAGAGAAATTAAGCTATCGCGATAGACCTCGCTGCTCTTGTCCTCAAAAAAAAAAAAAAAAAAAAAAAAAAGGTCAGCCAATCCAAATTAAGTAGCGCAGAGCTGAACCAATCACAGCCGCAGCGTCACGTCGCGTGACTTGTTACATACAGCACAAGTGCCAAGCCGCACATGTGTTTGTTTGGGAAGCAGCCAGCGGGTAATGGAGCCAGCGGGTAATGGAGGAAATGAGTGTGCCGACTAGAAAAATCAACCGAGCGTGACCGAAGAGAAAACAGATGATGGTTCCAACGCCGGAGAGATTGTCGAACGGAAGAGCCATAGAAGTTCCGTAGTGTGAAGGTATTTCGGCTATTTCAAGTCTGACGAAAAACAGAGTAGCGTGCACTGTAAATTGTGCCGAAAGCAAGTCTGGAAATACAATAAACTGGTGCATGCGTCACACTGTGCGCCACGTTATTGTTTCGGTGAAATGAATTTTTACAATACTGTTACTGTTAATTCTACTCTCTGCAGTGTTTAAATGCTTACATATACACACAGTTACTGTCCGTCCACACATACGACTCGGTTCTGCTTCTATGCCCCAGCTTTGTTTACTTTTTCCCACCGAGGCTTCTAGACTTCTGATTGGCCAACATTTCTGCACGGTTAGGAATTTAGCTCCACCTGCTGCTTTGGCATGTTCATAGCAGCGTTTTCCTTCATTTCTGCCTTTATGTGTGGACGGGATTATTTTTCAAAACGAAAACGGAAAATCTCAGTTTTCAAAAACACCCGTGTACGTGTGGACGTAGCCTCAGTCTCTGACCGGAAGCGCTAATTCGTCATTCGGCTTTTGTCAGACTAAAGTAACTGTTAAAACTGTTTGAAAAGCTCAGCTATACAACAAGGAGAGATTGAGAATTTCCTTTTAGTTCTCAGTTTATTTGATATTGACAAAAGTTAGTCAGTTTTGTCTGTTCTTCTGTAAAACAAACTAAGATTTATTTTTAGAATTAATATTTTGTTTCTAAGTGGAATTGACAATTTAGTCTGTTTCGTTTGTTCTATTTTGAAACTTAAACGCTTTAGCGGCTGCCTTTTGTGTAGTTTGCAATATTTGCCTTTATCTGAAAAAGTCTCATGTTCCTTAAGTACATCTACCCTGTTGAACTTATTATGGGAAATAAATATTTAAATAATAACAAGCTGCTGATTATTTCACATTTTACTTGTGAGCAACGGCACATTTAAATCTTACAAATATAGTTATTTGGCTGATATCGTGATAGATATCGTTATCGCCTGAAATGAAAAAAACATATCGTGATATGAAAAAATCTCATATCGCCCAGCTCTAATATAGGCATAACTGATGTGTGGCGAAACCTTCATCCAGGCCAGAGGGACTTCCTTTTTTCACCAGTACATAATACACGCTCTAGAATTGATGTTTCTTGTACCACAACATATGACGGCAACAGTGATAGATTGCTCCTACTTAGCAGCTACTTTTTCAGACCATAATCCCATCAAACTCTCCTGGGCTACCAACATGTCACAACCTGTAACCCACAGGTGGAGGTTTAAAAGTTACATGCTACGAGACTATTTCATATATGAACACTAATATTGAAATATTCCTAGATGCCAATTCAAATTCCTCTTCAAATGCCAATATCTGGGAAGCTCTCAACGTCTATATGAGAGGTTTGGTTATGTCATACGGTGCCAATAAGGTTAAAAAAGTTAGAGAGAAGATAACTAAATTGGAGATTGACATTAAAAACTTGGAGCAGGAATATATTGCTACAAAAAAGGAAGAATACCTCAATACATTAACAAAAACAAGGATGCAATATGATAATTTATGCACCAGCAGAGCGGAAGCAGCCATGGCAGGAACTAAATATCACTACTACGAATATGGAAACAAAACAAGTAACTACTGGCCTGGCAAATTAAGAAAGAAACATCTGATAAATTTATACGGACAATATCAACAGAAGATGATAAACTTCTTGATGAATCAGCGCCCATAAAGGCCGAGTTTAAACGGTTCTATGAAGATTTGTATAAATATGAGCGAGGGGTCGACAGTCAGTGCGCCCCAGGGTGGCTGTGGCTACAATGTAGCTGCCATCACCAGTGTGTGAATGAGTGGATGACTGGATATGTAAAGTGCTTTGGGGTCCTTAGGGACTAGTAAAGCGCTATATACACCGAACAAAAATATAAACGCAACACCTTTGTTACTGCTCCCATTCCCCATGGGATGGACGTAGAGACCTAAAATTCATTCCAGATACACAATATAACCATCCCTCCCAAACAGTGGTCACAAATCAGTCCAAATGTGTGGTAGTGGGCACATCTGCTATATTGAGATAATCCATCCCACCTCACAGGTGTGCCACATCAGGATGCTGATCTGACATCATGAGTAGTGCACAGGTGTACCTCAGACTGCCCACAACAAAAGGCCACCCTGGAATGTGCAGTTTTTTGCGCTATTGGGGGTCTGGGGACCCAGAACCGGTCAGTATCTGGTGTGACCACCATTTCCCTCATGCAGTGCAACACATCGTCGCATGGAGTCTATCAGATTGTCAATTGTGGCCTGTGGAATGTTGGTCCACTCCACTTCAATGGCTGTGCGAGGTTGTTGGATATTCGTGGGAACTGGTACACGCTGTCGTATACGCCGGTCAAGCACATCCCGAACATGCTCAATGGGTGACATGTCCGGTGAGTATGCTGGCCATGCAAGAACTGGGACATTCTCAGCTGCCATCTGCCCTGAACAATGTGAACCATGATTCATCCGTGAAGCGCACACCTCTCCAACGTGCCAGACGCCATCGAATGTGAGCATTTGCCCACACAAGTCTGTTACGGCGACGAGCTGGAGTCAGGTCAAGACCCCGATGAGGACGACGGACATGCAGTTGAGCGTCCCTGAGACGGTTTCTGACAGTTTGTGCAGAAATTGTTTGGTTGTGCAAACCAATTGTTCCAGCAGCTGTCTGGGTGGCTGGTCTCAGACGATCTTGGAGGTGAACCTGCTGGATGTGGAGGTCCTGGGCTGGTGTGGTTACACGAGGTCTGCGGTTGTGAGGCCGGTTGGATGTGCTGCCATATTCTCTGAAACGCCTGTGGAGACGGCTTATGGTTGAGAAATGAACATTCAATGCACGGGCGACAGATCTGGTTGACATTCCTGCTGTCAGCATGCCAATTGCACGCTCCCTCATTGCTTGTGGCATCTGTGGCATTTTGCTGTGAGACAAAACTGCACATTCCAGGGTGGCCTTTTGTTGTGGGCAGTCTGAGGTACACCTGTGCACTACTCATGATGTCAGATCAGCATCCTGATGTGGCACACCTGTGAGGTGGGATGGATTATCTCAATATAGCAGATGTGCCCACTACCACACATTTGGACTGATTTGTGACCACTGTTTGGGAGGGATGGTTATATTGTGTATCTGGAATGAATTTTAGGTCTCTACGTCCATCCCATGGGGAATGGGAGCAGTAACAAAGGTGTTGCGTTTATATTTTTGTTCAGTGTAAATACAGGCCATTTACTGCTGCAAAAAGATTTATAGATGGAATAATTCTTCCTAAATTACATAATGAGGACAAAGAACGGCTTGATGCAGATATGTCTGAGATGGAGGTTCTCCGAGCCCTCAAGTGTTTACAAATTAATAAGATTCCCAGTCGATTATTATAAGGCTTTCTCTAATAAATGATTGACACCACTTACAAATATGATTAAAGAAGCTTTAGAAAATAATAAATTACCAGAATCATTGGAAATCGCAACAATCACAATACTCCTGAAACCGGGCAAGGACAAACAGATGTGACTCTTACAGACCCCTCAGCCTCTTAAATGCAGATTATAAAATATTATCTAAAGTAATTGCACTGAGATTGGAAGACATCATGACTAAGATAATACACGCTGACCAAACAGGCTTCATTAAAAACAGGCACGGAGCAGATAATGTGCGACGTTTGCTCCATATACTGAACACTGCTCAAAAAAACCAAGACCCCCTGCTAACAATCTCCATGGACGCTAATGAAGCATGTGACAGGATTGAGACAAGCTTTCTATTTCAGGCGATGGAAGCTATGGGCTTTGGAGAGAAGTTCACCTGTTATGTTAGGACACTTTTTAATGCCCCCAGAGCCAATATCACAACAAATGATGTGCTCTCAGGCACTTTCTCTTTAACCAGAGGCTGCAGACAAGCCTGTCCAAGCTCCCCTTGCTCTTCGCGATTGCGATTGAACCACTACCCGCTGCCATTCGTACTAGTGCCTCCATATCTGCAATCAAATTTGGCACAAGTGAACTTTCTCTATACGCAGATGACCTCCTACTGTACATAACGGACCCTCTTAAATCAATTCCCTCCTTAATGAAGTGTCTTAAAGAATAAAGTGCAGCCTCAGGATACAAGTTAAACTACACCAAAAGTGAGATCGTGCCATCAAATATACAAGACAGCCGTATTAGAGCTCTGACTGACCCATTACAGTGGTGTGATAATGGCTTCACGTACTTTGGTATACAAATTGGTAAATCCGAGGATCAAATATTCAAACTAAATTATATCAAACTGTTGAGCAAACCAAACTTAATATTCAGAGATGGATGGATTTTCCATTATCTCTCATAAGCAGAATTAATGTTATTAAAATGAACACGTTGCCTAAGTTCATTTACTTACTTCAATGTCTCCCTACAAAGGTTCCTAAAAGTTTCTTCAAAGAGCTTCATAAACTTATAACTTCTTTCATATGGCAAAAGAAAAATCCAAGACTCAAACTCTCCTCTTTACAGGCCCCATATTCAAGGGCAGGTCTTAATTTACCAAACTTTAGGAACTGTTATCTTGCCTCCCAGTACCGATCAATTTGGATCTGGCTGCATGCAGAGAGCAGTGAGGTTCGATGGGTTCCAATAGAACAACATGAGGTGAACCCCCATTAAAAGATGTTCTATTTTTAGGTACAAAAAATGTCCAAGCTCACAAACTATTTGATAATAAACACCTTCTGCGTCTGGCAGGAATCCCCCTCACTTCTGAAAATAAATATCTCCTTTCTTAGAAGGACACCCCTATGGGGCAACCCTGACTTCTCTCATCATATTCCTGACCCAATACTGCAGGGATGGAAGGACAGAAATATTCTAACTGTTGCCGACTTATACAGTAATGATTCATTTATTGACTTTCAACAACTATCTACCTCGGGAGTTCAGTCATGTGATCTGTGTGTGTGTTTACATCCCTCCGAGGGCCGACGCAACAGCTGCCTGTGAGAAAATACACACAGTCACAGCAAGACTTCAGACACAAAACCCCGAGGCTTTCATTATTATATCTGGAGACTTTAACCATGCCACACTGGACTCTACTCTGGCTGCTTTTCACCAGTTTGTGAATTGTCCCACAAGGAGCAACAGGACAATTGACCTACTGTATGCTAATGTAAGAGATGCATACAGAGCCACCCCCCTCCCCCCACTAGGGAAGTCAGACCACAACCTGGTTTACCTACAGCCACAATACACACCCCTCGTCCAAAGGCAGCCGGTCACAACGCGCTCCATCCGGAGATGGACCCCAGAAAAGGAGGATGCTCTGAGGGACTGTTATGACACCACAGACTGGGATGTGCTCCTGAGCCCACATGGTGAGGACATAGAGGGGGCGACACACTGTCTTACAGACTACCTCAACTTTTGTGTGGACACGGTCGCCCCTGCTAAGACGGTACGGTGTTATCCTAATAACAAACCGTGGGTAACACAGGAAGTCAAAGCTGTCCTCAACATGAAGAAGAAGGCTTTCAGGAGCAAAGTGAAGGAGGAGATGAAGGCAGCACAGCGGGAGGTGAAACGCTGCCTGAGGGAAGCAAAGGACACCTACAGGAGGAAGGTGGAGCAGAAGTTGGAGAGGAACAATATGAGGGAGGTCTGGAATGGTGTGAAAACCATCACAGGCCACAACACCAAGAAAAGCACAGTGGGGGGGACTGTGGAGAAGGCAACCGAACTCAACAACTTCTTCAACAGGTTTGACCAGCCCACAACCCCCCCACCCTCACCCTCACCTTCACTACAGTCCAATCCCCACTCTCCTACCTCCCTCGCTTCCCCCCCTTCCTGACACCATGACACCCCCCTCCTCCAATCCCTCTCTCAGCAGCAAGACATCTCCCCCCCTCCCCTCCTCCCAAACATCTCCCAGTGTCACAGTGGATCAGGTCAGGAGACAACTGAGGAAGCTTCGCCCCAGAAAGGCAGCAGGCCCAGACAAGGTGTGTCCTAGGATGCTTAAGGCGTGTGCTGCTGAACTTGGGGAGCCGCTACAACGAGTCTTCAACCTCAGTCTGCGACTGGGGAGAGTGCCCGCCCTATGGAAGACATCCTGCATCATCCCGGTCCCCAAAAAGAACCGGCCCAATGAGCTGAATGACTTCCGACCGGTGGCACTGACGTCACATCTTATGAAGACTCTAGAGCGGCTCTTCCTCAACCTCCTCCGACCACAGGTACAACATGCCCAGGACCCACTACAGTTTGCATACAAGGCGGGTGTCGGAGTGGAGGATGCCATCCTGTACCTCCTACACAGAGCCCACTCACACCTGGATGGGGGAAAAGGCACGGTCAGGATCCTGTTTCTTGACTTTTCCAGTGCCTTTAATACCATCCGGCCCTGTATGCTTCAGGAAAAACTGAACAGGATGGAGGTGGACCCCTGCCTGGTGGCCTGGATCTCCGACTACCTCACCGACAGACCACAGTACGTCAGGCTGAAGGACATCACGTCTGACACTGTGGTCAGCAGCACAGGAGCACCACAGGGAACTGTGCTGTCCCCTCTTCTCTTCACCCTGTACACCTCTGACTTCTGCTACAACTCTGAATTATGCCATATTCAGAAGTTTGCAGATGACACGGCCATCATGGGGTGTATCTGGGATGATCAGGAAGAGGAGTACAGAAGTCTGGTGAGGAACTTTGTCGCATGGAGTCACACAAACCACCTGCAACTCAACACCTCAAAGACTAAGGAACTGGTTGTGGACTTCGGGAGGTCTAGAGCAGGTCCACTGCCGGTTCAGATAGAGGGGGAGGAGGTGGAGGTGGTCAACAAGTACAAGTACCTCGGGCTGTGGGTGGACAATAAACTGGACTGGTCATGCAACACAGAGCACCTGTATAAAAAAGCCCAAAGCCGACTGTACTTCCTCAGGAGGCTGAGGTCTTTTAACATCTGCAGGAAGCTCCTGAGGATGTTTTACCAGTCGGTGGTTGCTGGAGTACTTTTCTATGCTGTGGTGTGCTGGGGGAGCAGCACAGCAAAGAGGGACTCATCCAGGCTGGAGAAACTGATCAGGAGGGCTAGCTCTGTGGTCGGCATGAAGCTGGACACTCTGGTGACAGTGGCAGAGAAAAGGACATTAAAGAAACTGATGGACATTATGGACAATGCTGGGCATCCTCTGCACACGGCCATAAACAACCAGAAGAGTCTGTTCAGTGACAGGTTGCTTCTCCCCAAGACAAGAACTAACAGACTTAAAAACTCCTTTGTCCCACACGCCATCAGACTGTTTAACTCCTCTCTGGAGGGGAGAGGGAGGGGAGACAGGAGGACAAAGGAGGGGGGAACAACTAAGCTGTAGTGCCTCTTCACCTCACTGTGCAATACCTTGTGCAATACTTTTGTAAATAGTCAACGGTGCAATAGACTCAATACTTGAAATGTGCAATTCACTTGTATTTTTATTTTTTATTCCTATTTATTCTATATATCCCCTTTGTATATTTTATTTATATTTGTCTCTGTATTTATATATGTGTGTGTGTATATATATATATATATATATATATATATATATATATATATATATATATATATATATATAATATTCTGTAACTCTGTAACTTCTGTCGGTGCTGTGCTTTTTTGGAAATCGAATTTCCCAGAGGAACCCACCCGAGGGATTAATAAAGTTCTATCTAATCTAATCTCTAATCTAAGAATTCAAACTCCCAGGACAAAGTTTCTTCAAATTGCTACAAACAAGAGAGCGGGTCAAGGAGAAATCCAAAGGGTTATTCCCCGAGATACCAAAAGAAACTCCTCTTGAAACCCATCTTTGCACCAAACCATGGAAGTCAATAAAAGGAATAGCATCTTCTATATATACTATTATCAATAAAAAGTTACCTGACCATAACAAAGCGTCGATAAAAAGAAAATGGGAGACAGACCTGGGCCATGTCTATGAAGAGGTAGAATGGCACCATTTATTGGAACAGGCACAGACCATGTTAATTTCTACAAAACAGGCAAATGCAATTTAACATACTTCATAGGATATATTACACCCCTTATACAGTGGGGCAAAAAAGTATTTAGTCAGCCACCGATTGTGCAAGTTCCCCCACCTAAAATGATGACAGAGGTCAGTAATTTGCACCAGAGGTACACTTCAACTGTGAGAGACAGAATGTGAAAAAAAATCCATGAATCCACATGGTAGGATTTGTAAAGAATTTATTCGTAAATCAGGGTGGAAAATAAGTATTTGGTCACCTCAAACAAGGAAAATCTCTGGCTCTCACAGACCTGTAACGTCTTCTGTAAGAAGCTTTTCTGTCCCCCACTCGTTACCTGTATGAATGGCACCTGTTTGAACTCATCATCTGTATAAAAGACACCTGTCCACAGTCTCAAACAGTCAGACTCCAAACTCCGCCATGGCCAAGACCAAAGAGCTTTCGAAGGACACCAGGAAAAGTATTGTAGACCTGCACCAGACTGGGAAGAGTGAATCTACAATAGGCAAGCAGCTTGGTGTGAAAAAATCAACTGTGGGAGCAATCATCAGAAAATGGAAGACATACAAGACCACTGATAATCTCCCTCGAGCTGGGGCTCCACGCAAGATCTCATCCCGTGGGGTTAAAATGATCATGAGAACGGTGAGCAAAGATCCCAGAACCACACGGGGGGACCTGGTGAATGACCTGCAGAGAGCTGGGACCAAAGTAACAAAGGTCACCATCAGTAACACACTACAACGGCAGGGAATCAAATCCCGCAGTGCCAGACGTGTTCCGCTGCTGAAGCCAGTGCATGTCCAGGCCCGTCTGAAGTTTGCCAGAGAGCACATGGATGATACAGCAGAGGATTGGGAGAATGTCATGTGGTCAGATGAAACCAAAGTAGAACTTTTTGGTATAAACTCAACTCGTCGTGTTTGGAGGAAGAAGAATACTGAGTTGCATCCCAAGAACACCATACCTACTGTGAAGCATGGGGGTGGAAACATCATGCTATGGGGCTGTTTTTCTGCCAAGGGGACAGGACGACTGATCCGTGTTAAGGACAGAATGAATGGGGCCATGTATCGTGAGATTTTGAGCCAAAACCTCCTTCCATCAGTGAGAACTTTGAAGATGAAACGAGGCTGGGTCTTCCAACATGACAATGATCCAAAACACACCGCCCGGGCAACAAAGGAGTGGCTCCGTAAGAAGCATTTGAAAGTCCTGGAGTGGCCTAGCCAGTCTCCAGACCTCAACCCCATAGAAAATCTGTGGCGGGAGTTGAAAGTCCGTGTTGCTCGGCGACAGCCCCAAAACATCACTGCTCTCGAGAAGATCTGCATGGAGGAATGGGCCAAAATACCAGCTACTGTGTGTGCAAACCTGGTAAAGACCTATAGTAAACGTTTGACCTCTGTTATTGCCAACAAAGGTTATGTTACAAAGTATTGAGTTGTATTTTTGTTATTGACCAAATACTTATTTTCCACCCTGATTTACCAATAAATTCTTTACAAATCCTACCATGTGGATTCATGGATTTTTTTTTCACATTCTGTCTCTCACAGTTGAAGTGTACCTCTGGTGCAAATTACTGACCTCTGTCATCATTTTAGGTGGGGGAACTTGCACAATCGGTGGCTGACTAAATACTTTTTTGCCCCACTGTAGGTTACATAAAATTGATAATAATTATTCCCCCAAATGTCTGAGATGTAAGGTGACAGATGGTGATCTCCTGCACATGCTGCCCAGTGATAGAAGAGTCCTGGAGACGGGCCATTGAAACAATCTCAAGGGTAATGGGGACCCAAATCGGACTGGACCCAAAACTATGGATTATAGGTGACACAGGTTCTATCAACGTGAATTATCATAAGAAATATTTTATTTTACTTGTGAGTAGTGCAGTGAAAAAATGTATTCGGCTACATTGGGAAGCTGAAAATTCCCCAACACTGAGACACGGGATTAATGAGCTACTGCACACCTGAGAAGATATCGCACAGTGTAAAAGGGAAATATGGAACCTTTGGAAAAATCTGGGGCCCCTTCCTGGCAGTACGACCGTCTCTGGACCTAACAGATCATGGAGGTGACGCAAATCCCCCTGGGTCTGCCTTGAGCTGAGCCCCGGTTGGGCCCTCCTGACTCGGTTTCCTGAATGCTGCAGTTTTATCGTGGGGGTGTTGATTCCTGTGCATGAGAGTTTCTATAGATAGGTGTAAATATGGGCTGTCTGGATACACGAATGTGATGAGGTTGAGAGCCATACAGGGGTAAAGGGGTGGGGGGATGGTGGGGGGGGGTTCACATGATGGGTTTTCTGTTTTGCTCACTTTTTTTTGAGTTCTTTATTTTTAAAATTCTTTCTGTAATTATCAATGTTGTTATGTTATTGTTATTGTTATTATTGTTATTATTATTATTGTATTTTCTGTGTTTGGTTTTCGGATGTCTGAGGTTATCCTTGAAAGGCCCTGAGTGCACCTGGGACTGCTTCTGTGGTCACAATGACCTGCCATGTTGTGGTTATTTGTTGATACTTGCTCTGTCCCATAGTTGTGAGCTTTCTGTTTGTTTGTTTTTGTTTGTTTTCCCAGGAGGGACTCACCCTGTTGAACTGGGCCCAGGATATGGTCATGCTGCGGTAGTCGTCAGAGTTGTTGCTGCTGCTTGAAAAAGCCTTCTGTGCAAGAAAGACCAGGTTGTCGTCTGACAGGCCACGCCCACTGTGCATCTCTGCCTTGTATTTCATATCGAGGGCCTCGCACAGCTGGGGCCACAGCACCTTCTCTGGCACAATGAACGGCACTCTGCCCTGATGAGAGGAGGAAAAAAGTTCAGCTTCCAACTGCATTTTATTTGTCTCCACATATTCACTGTTTATTTCAAAATATGTGGATTTATTCCAGGTCACAGAATAACACTGAGGCTGCGTGAGGACACGTCCGAGTATTTGGACAGCAGTGGAGCTCTATGGCAGAAAGAAACAGGACGAGATGGGTTAGTCAGCCTGGCACAGGTTCCACAGCATCATTAGTCTGTACAGAACATAGTTCTGTAGGCGTGAGGCCTTCCCTTCAGCAGAACCCCCAGTTTGTTGGCATTTCAGCTACATCTTATTTAATATACAGGCTGTAATTCTTAAGCTGTTCAAGTGAATTTTTTGTAAAATTCATTTGAACAGCTCAAAGCCTGCTCTTCAATCACAAGTCTGCTGTCGTGGCCTGCAGAGGAAAAACAACATAAATCGTGCTCAAACATTAAAGAAGGCACTGAGGTCACCAGCCAACGAGGGGCGGCTAACCTACCGGCTCAGCAAAGGCGTTGTCCCACAGGACCGTAGCTGTTGCGTTGTTGTCCTGGCTGCCGTGCACAATGACGACCACAGGCAGGGACAGAGTCTGCAGGTTACAGAAACACACCACAATTCAATTATAAACTCCAGTCTACTCTAGTAAATGTGGCTGCTCATGTTTAACTCATGTTTAAAAAAGATCAGACACGGAGACGGGGTTTACTTTGACGTGGAAGACCAGCTCGTTGCCCCCAATGCTAAACTGGGACTCAAACAGAACGGTAAACTTCTCCTCTGTCACGGACTCTGCACCTCGACGGTCCGAGCGTTTGATCCGCTTCAGTGACTGTGACACACAAACACGAACATTTAACCAGATTATCTGATTACAGTAAATGTTGTGACTCATAATCACATTCAGTCTGTCATTTATTTTGTCAGAGTGGATCTGTTACAGATGGATTTCCTCTATGCAGTCACAGTGAAGAGACAAAAATAAAAACATGCATATATCACATTTACATCTTCTGTTATGTCCTAACAGTCATCAACATTTATGCATACTGCACTGTGCCATAGAAACCGTTTAGTTTGAGAGTGACATTGGTCAAGAAAAGGAGACGTGTACCATCTTTAATCTGTGCTGTGTCGCTGTGGTTGCTCCCCACAAGATTTCAGACCGACAGGTGAAAAAACTGCAAAGGGCCGCTGATGGAGAGCTACAAACCACCGGGAATCAGCAGCTACAATTGTTTTAAAGTGCAGTAAGGCAGCGGTCTCCAACCTTTTTTGCGCCACGGACCGGTTTATGCCCGACAATATTTTCACGGACCGGCCTTTAAGGTGTCGCGGATAAATACAACAAAATAAAACTAGTACCGGTGCCGAAAAAAAGAAGATTTATTCATAACACACGTGAAAAGACCCAGGAAAACCGAGTTAATGATAAAAAACAATAACAAAATAACGCTGAAAACCAGACATTTCACACCTGAGCCTCAACTCTCGTGGCCCGGTACCGGTCCGAGGCCCGGGGGTTGGGGACCGCCGCAGTGAGGCACTCAGCCACCAAGACTCCACTGCTGAAGACAAACATGTTGAAGTGTGTTTAAAGTTTGCTGAACAACATTTAGACAAGTCTGTGTAATGCTGGGAGAATATAGTTTGGTCACATGAGACCAAAACTGGACTCTTTGAAGGCTGTAAACACACCGTGTTTGGGTGGCTTCACCCCAAAAACACCACAGCAACACTGAAGTCTGGAGGTGGGAGCATCCTGGTGGGGGGCTGTTTATTCAGCGTACAGCACTGAGACATTAAGTATACGTAACTCCAGGAAGGATGAATGGAGACATTGTTGATTAAAATCTGCTGCCATCTACCAGGATGATGAAGATGAAACAAGGATGGATGTTTCAGCAAGACCATGATCTCAAACACAGCCAATGGAAACCGTTGGTTTCAGAGAAATCAAGTAAAGCTGCTGGAACGGCCCAGCCAATCACCTGAGCCGAATCTGTGGGAAGGATCCACGGAGCATTCGGGATTTAGAGACCGTTTGTGTGGTGAGTGGGTCAAAGTCATGAGCAATGATGGGACTGGTTTCTCCATACAGAAGCTGCCATGAACTGTCATCACCAACATTTGTATAAAGTAATAAATAAATGTCCCTGTGTCACTTTGTATTATTACACAACTTCATCTGTGGTTTGATTCCTTTGCACGTCTGGATTGGAAGTGTTGTTACCGACATCTGGTGATAATTTCACATCAAAGCACCTTTAGAAATATATTTACTTAGAGAACTGCTGACGTGTTCAACGTTATTTTACCTGCTGTATATATATATTAGTTGAACTACGTAATCATGTCTGCTTCTTTTCATAAATCACTAAACCAACGTAAGCCTTTTTCAAAACGATCAAACGTTGAAGTATTTTCAAGAAAAAACCAAAACGTACAAAAATGCCCGAGAAACGCACAAGTGTAACAGCTTTATTTAGAGAGACTCACCATGTTTCTGAAGTGTGCACTGAGGGTGCCCGTGGCCTGGTGATACTCCATCACACAGTTGTTATTGAGGATTTCTCCACTGCTTTCACTGTTTAGGATTGAACATATTCTCACTGACTGTTCTTCAAAGCAATGATGATGACGTTAAAACGACATGTTTATGTCACCTGTACAGCCTCACCTGTGCGTACTCTCATTCTTCAGCAAAGCCTTGGCCTGCTGCTCACTAACAATGACAGCTTTGACCTGAGGTGGGTTCATGTGGACGTTGAGCTTCCCGCCCACCAGGAGGCAAACTGTGGCTGCAAATTTGGTCTGGGTTTTTAACACTTGGGGCGGCTGCTTTTCGATGATGAAGGTGCTGTGAAGAAGAGCGATAATGACATTACAGACACCATGCAGGATAAGCAAAGGCATTAAGTGACACAAACTCGGTATGTAAACGTGGGTTATGTTTCAGAAAGTCACTGACAGATGGTGAAGTACGAAGGTCCCAAACACACGTCAGTCTTCTGTCCTGAGACGTGCTGTGTTGCTCCTGGAGTCAAGCTGAGCCTCTCTTCCTGTTTGGGCCTTAAGGCTCGTGACGCTCCTCTGAACATGACGACCGCTCTGGGCTATACTCTGCTTCAGGTCTTTCAGCCTCAGATTACCCAGCTCCTTACTGAAGCTGACGTTGGCATGTCTGTCACAGCGCTGAGTCTTGTCAACCATCAATTTGTCTGGTTGACTGGCAGTGTGAAGCTAACACTTTCACAGGTGGACCCTACGCTATGTGACACATCGTGTTGTGGAGAGACGCGTATAACTCTCCAGTAGTCAGCAGATGTTTGTGTGGATCCTTCACTGTTAGGATTCTTTGTTGTCATTTTCAGTTTCTAGATCATTAGTTTCAGACGTCCTGTTGTACATCTTTTCCATCCAGGACCTCTCTGTCAAACTGCCTTTCTGCACCTGTGAGCCAACCAACACTCTTCCAGGTCACCCACTAACTGGAAGGCTGGTGATACCATCCCAGTCTACTCCAGTCTGCATGCCAAATATCTCTGGGCAAGATACTAAGCCCATGTTGCTCTCCGATGCAAACATCGGCGTATGAATGTTAGCTAGGAAGCGCTGAGAAACAGTGTAGAGTGCTCAGAGTAGAACACCACTACGGAAGAAACGGTCCATTTACCAATGCTTCATCTTGCCTACCAGCCTTTTTCTCCATGGACAGCTCTCTGCAAACATTCTTTACACAGTATACTTGGACATATTTTTTATTTTAATTAGTTTGAAAGTGGTGTTAAGAGTCTGTAACGCCAAGTCTCCACCTCTTACAATTGTCACCATATCAAGCTCTTAAGTTTCTCCTGACCACATCTGAAGAGGATGGAGCCTCTGTAATCTGGTTTGAATTTTCCTCACCTGGTAACCAGGGCAGAGATGATGTCAGTGATGTCAGCATTCAGTTTGCTCAGCAGCTCTACCATGGGCCCCGGCAGAGGAAGCTGCTGGGTGAGATGTTCACAGCGTCGGATCTGCTGTCGGTTCTGCCAGATCAGATCAGCCAGCTTCTCACACCTGAGCAACAAGGAAGCAGAAGGATCACCAGAGATCACCGGCCACATACATCGAGCGGGGCGAACCGCTGATACTGTCCTTTACATCAGCGTAAAGGCATTTATCATAACATTTAACAGATGTTTGTAACATCAGAAAAATAAGATCAATTTCAACAGTAAGTCTCAGTTTCTTTCATGATAAATGTGTAAAAAGACAGAAGTCTGAGCCTGTCCTGTATTCATTCACACGTTTTTGTGGATTCACAGATTTATTTGTAACTGTAAATGGTAAATATGCAGAATCTTATAAAACATATTCTACTCCACCTGAGCCCTCAAAGAGCTTTGCACAACATTCACCCATGCAAGCACTTGTTTCTACGTTTAAGTGCTCATTCACACACAGTCACACTCCAACAGATGCACTACAGAGCAACTTGGGGTTAATATGGACAGAATGTCTTTTTTATATCATGATGACCTAAAAGACCTGCCTGACAGAATGAAACAGGTCACACCACGATCCAAAGAAACAGATGAGAGCCAATCTATGAGTCTGGAAAGAGTGAAAAAGCCGTCTCTAAGGCTCTGGTACTTCACTGAACCATGGATAGAGCCATTATCCACACATGGAGAAAACGTGGAGCAGGTGTAAACATTCCCAGGAATGGTTGGCTAACCAAAGAGCACACCAATGACTTATCCAGGAGGTTACAGAAGAACATCATCTAAAGAACGGCGGGACTCACTGTCTCAGTGAAGGTTAGAGCTCAACAATAAGAGACTGCACACAAGTTGGAGTGGCCTAATAAATAAAATCCAGTCTCAAATACGACCAAGATGCTTTAGCATGAACCATTCAGCCATCCATGCTGAAGAAACCCTCCAGTGTGTCTGTATTAAGATAACTCCAAAACTCCTCCACAGAGATGTGAAAGGTTAATTGGCCGTCAGCACAGATCTTGCTGCAGAGGCTGGACAACCAGTTATTAGCTTTAAAGTGCCAGCTACTCTTTTCCTACAGGGTCAGTTTGGATAAATCGAATCATCTCTATTTTGTACTTACTTATTTTCTGATATATATCTGATTATATTTGTCTTACATCTACATTTGTTTGATGACCTGAAACATTTATGTGACAAATATGCATAAAACTAAACAAACAAAGTAAAAAGGGGGAAAATCCTAAACTCGTGTGTTATGTCCTAATCACTGTCATTACTGAACAACAACTCTCCACATGTTTACACTATTACAAAAACAGCTGTTGGAGTTGGTAAAATTAGATTTTAATGCGTGAATGTAAAACAACAATTACCAGGACTGCAGAACATCCAGCCCCCCCTCATTAGGACCCCCATTGCCAGCCAGCTGTTGCCTCCTCTTCCACTGAATGAGCTCCTCATCCAGGATCACAGTCTGCTGTTTCCTCAGCAGGCCCAAGGTCTTCTGGTGCTGTTCTGCCAGGTCCTGCCAAAGTACAGCCACACACTGAGAAACAAGTGCGTATGAAAAATATAACTCTGTAAATTACAGATTAACATGGCGCCAGTGTGTCTTTTATAGTTGTGTGCTAAAAGCTTGACCCTTCATTATTCCCCCGTTTTGCTTATTAGGAAGCAGACTTTGAAAGAATTGTTTAAAGACCTTTCAAATGTGTTCTTTAGACTGTTTTTTCACTTATCTGGATCATTCACTCCTAACATGAGAGAGTGTTGTCTCTACATATAACAGACAAACAGTGTTAAGTTCTTTCTTTAGGTGCTTTGCTACTGGCAGCCAAAGGTGGTCCTACCAAATCTCAAGCATCGTAAAACTGTAAGCTCAGTTTTGCCTTATCAATTGTATTAGGCTGATATTTATTGATGTAGAGTCACACAGGCCTAATGGAGTTATTTTGTAATTTTGGCTTAAAGTTTAAAAGATAATTGTTCCTTTCAGGAACACTGGAGTTTTCCTTCTAGCCCACAATGATTGAGGAGTATCATTGCGCTGAGCGCACGTGGTCAGATCTAAGCAGACATCTGACAGCAGTTCACTGAATGGGCCGTGGGAGTCGTCTTCAAACCAGAGACAGCATTTTTTCATTGTTGTTATTTTTTAACTGTAGAGATTATCACAGCACTTACACAACCTGTATAGAAAATGTTGCATCTGGTCAAGTTTCAACTGCATTTTATCTGCATGTGTTTCTTGTGCTTTGCTACAGGCTGCTGAAGCAGAAGCTGTTTTAGGTAGTAAAAGTCACTGCAGGCTGCCATGTAGCTGCTGCTGCAGCTCTTTCAGACGCGCCCCAGCTCGTCTCCTTGCACCACTAGATATATCAACGATATCATGGTATGACATTTTATATCAGGGGTATTTTCATACTGGCATTACCGTGGATGTGACACAGCACGACCCTAGCTTACACAACTAAATGCACTGAGCTGCTGCCAAATGATTGCCTAATTAGATACCAAGAGCAACAAGAAATGGAGGGAGGGAGGGGGAGGGAGATCTTCTGATACCCATTCTGAAGTGTATGTGTGATGTGTCTCCATACAAGCCTGTATTTCTGTAGTGTGCTGGCCTCTCTGGCGAGCCAGGCCTCCACAGTGGCTCGCTTGCTCTGCAGGGTTGTTTCCCGCTGGGTGCGCTCAGTTGGAGCCAGTGAAGACAAGCTGCTCAGCTGGGCTGACAAAGCAAGACGTAGGAGATGTTAAACACGATCACAATTAATCAACACATGCAGCTTTGTACAAATGTGTGTGACGCAGCATCTGTTTCCATAAACCTGCTGCTACTTAGTCACCGAGAGCTGATTAAGATTTAAGTCAATTTATAGCCACAGATCATAGAACAAATGTTAGGACACTTTATCAAATTTAAATAAAAACAGAATGCAATGTTTTGGAAATCTAAATCCACATTTTATTACAAATAGAACAAAGAATATAAATCAAATGTTTCAACTGAGCAAATCTATGAAAAAATTAGCTCATTTTGAATTTGAAAAAACCAAAAACCACGCTGGACTTCAGAGAGGACTGTTGTCCCTTTCTTCTCTGAAGAGGCTTTTCGCTGCTTTGCCATATTTTTCATTTCATGGTGTATCAGATGTTTCGGGTCAGTCAAAGGTCTGGACTGCAGGCAGTTCAACACCTGCACTCTTCTATGAAGCTGTGCTGCTGGAACAGCTGCAGTATGTGGTTCAGTATTGTCCCTCCCACCTTTATTTCAAAGGCCTCGGTAGAGCAGCTCATCTACTAATCAAAGCTTGGTGGTTCAACTCCAGGCTGCTTCAGTCTGTATATCTAATATCCTATAATATCCTTAGGCAAGATACTTCAATGTACCCATCATTGAATGTGTGCACATGTTAGCACTTCAGCATAGAACAAAAGGACATGTATGAATGTGTGATGCCTTGCAGTTCTCCAGAGGCCTGGTAATGAACTCATCATTTGATTCAGGTGTGTTGACCCAGGGTGAGATCTAAACCTGCAGGATACTGGCCCTCGAGGCCTGGAGTTGCTCACTCCTGCTTTAAACCCTAACCTGTCACCGGCGATGGGTTGGGGTTTAAAGGGGTATAAACATGCTATATAAGAAACAGTCAATAGAGTCAGAGACAACAACACACAGACAACTTCTGCAAGTGTTCCTGAGTTCATGACAGTTTTATGACAGAATCATGTCTGTTTTTAATTCAGTGCTGTCTGAAGATCCACCACCCGTCTGATTGGCAGACAACCTGTTCTAGCACCTGAGCCGAATCATGAGTCTTTTGACAATATTATTACTAGAGATGGCACGATACCACTTTTTAATGTCCGATACCGATATCATAAATTTGGATATCTGCCGATACCGATATGAATCCGATATATTTTGTGATCAATAAAACTATTTTTTATAAATATATTGCTGCATTTTGTATAAGTTCATACTCACGTTTTAAAAAAAAACAAGAGTCTGATAATTTCACCTCCTCACTACGTACGACTCTGGATACTGTAGCTCCTGTGAAAACTAAGGCCTCTAATCAGAAGTACCTGACTCCGTGGTATAATTCTCAAACACGTAGCCTAAAGCAGATGACTCGTAAGCTGGAGAGGAAATGGCGTGTCACAAATTTAGAGGATCATCATTTAGCCTGGAGAAATAGTTTGCTGCTTTATAAGAAAGCCCTCCACAAAGCCAGAACATCTTACTATTCATCACTGATTGAAGAAAATAAGAACAACCCCAGGTTTCTCTTCAGCTCTGTAGCCAGGCTGACAAAAAGTCAGAGCTCTTTTGAGCCAACAATCCCTTTAACGTCAACTAGTAATGACTTCATGAACTTCTTCACAAATAAAATTTTTATCATTAGAGAAAAAATTACCAGTAATCATCCCACAGATGTAATATTATCTACACCTACTCTTAGTACCATTCATGTTAAGTTAGACTCTTTTTCTCCAATTGATCTTTCTGAGTTAACTTCAATAATTACTTCCTCCAAACCATCAACATGTCTTTTAGACCCGATTCCTACAAAACTGCTCAAAGAAGTCCTGCCATTAATTAATGCTTCGATCTTAAATATGATCAACTATCTCTAATAATCAGCTATGTACCACAGGCCTTCAAGCTGGCTGTAGTTAAACCTTTACTCAAAAAGCATCTCTAGACCCAGCAGTCTTAGCTAATTACAGGCCAATCTCCAACCTTCCTTTCATATCAAACATCCTTGAAAGAGTAGTTGTCAAACAGCTAACAGATCATCTGCAGAGGTTTATTTGAAGAGTTTCAGTCAGGTTTCAGAGCTCATCACAGCACAGAAACAGCTTTAGTGAAGGTTACAAATGATCTTCTTATGGCCTCTGACAGTGGACTCATCTCTGTGCTTGTCCTGCTAGACCTCAGTGCAGCGTTCGATACTGTCGACCATAATATCCTATTAGAGCGATTAGAACATGCTGTAGGTATTACAGGTACTGCACTGCAGTGGTTTGTATCATATCTATCTAATAGACTCCAGTTTGTGCATGTAAATGGAGAGTCCTCTTCACACACTGAGGTTAATTATGGAGTTCCACAGGGTTCAGTGCTAGGACCAATTCTGTTTACATTATACATGCTTCCCTTAGGCAGCATCATTAGAAGACATAGCATACATTTACACTGCTATGCAGATGACACCCAGCTCTATCTGTCCATGAAGCCAGATAACACACACCAATGAGTTAAACTGCAGGAATGTCTTAAAGACATAAAGACCTGGATGGCCGCTAACTTTCTGCTTCTTAATTCAGATCAAACTGAGGTTATTGTACTCGGCCCTGAAAAGCTTAGAAATATGGTATCTAACCAGATTCTTACTCTGGATGGCATTACCTTGGCCTCCAGTAACACTGTGAGGAACCTTGGAGTCATTTTTGACCAGGACATGTCCTTCAACGCACATATTAAACAAATATGTAAGACTGCTTTCTTCCATTTGTGCAACATCTCTAAAGTTAGAAATATCCTGTCTCAGAGTGACGCTGAAAAACTAGTTCATGCATTTATTACTTCAGGCTGGACGACTCATTATTCATTATTATCAGGAAGTCCTAAAAACTCCCTGAAAAGCCTTCAGCTAATCCAAAATGCTGCAGCAAGAGTCCTGACAGGGACTAGAAAGAGAGAGCAGATTTCTCCTGTTTTGGCTTCCCTTCATTGGCTTCCTGTTGTGTCCAGAATTCAAAATCCTGCTCCTCACATACAAGGTCTTAAATAATCAGGCCCCATCTTATCTTAATGACCTTGTAGTACCATATCAGCCTATTAGAGCACTTCGCTCTCGCTCTGCAGGCCTACTTGTTGTTCCTAGAGTATTTAAAAGTAGAATGGGAGGGAGAGCCTTCAGTTTTCAGGCCCCTCTTCTGTGGAACCAGCTTCCAGTTTGGATTCAGGAGACAGACACTATCTCTACTTTCAAGATTAGGCTTCAAACTTTCCTTTTTGCTAAAGCATATAGTTAGGGCTGGACCAGGTGACCCTGAATCCGCCCTTAGTTATGCTGCGATAGACGTAGGCTGCTGGGGATTCCCATGATGCACTGAGTTTTTCCTTTCCAGTCACCTTTCTCACTCACTATGTGTTAACAGACCTCTCTGCATTGAATCATATCTGTTATTAACCTCTGTCTCTCTTCCACAGCATGTCTTTTATCCTGTCTTCCTTCTCTCATTCCAACCAATCACAGCAGATGGCCCCGCCCCTCCCTGAGCCTGGTTCTGCTGGAGGTTTCTTCCTGTTAAAAGGGAGTTTTTCCTTCCCACTGTCACCAAAGTGCTTGCTCATAGGGGGTCATATGATTGTTGGGTTTTTCTCTGTATCTATGAAGCGCCTTGAGGCGACTTTTGTTGTGATTTGGCGCTATATAAATACGGACGATCTGATATCCTCGTGTTGGCGTTGTTCCCACATCATCATAATAAATGTTGTTCCAAGTTCAACATTGCAAGTGACCAATCACCTTCTTGTGACGTCATACTTCTGCGACTTCGAAATACCCACCTTAAAACAAATTTTCTTCACTTGTGCCCGCCTCTGTCTGTCAATCCAGCGCTCCGCTTCACTTGCGAGAAACCGCCGCCTGTCCGCCGAATTTGTAGTTCTTTTAGGATACTTTTTAAACGGTAAGCATTATACATATGTTCCTCACTTGGCTTGCTGTTTGTTTGCTAGTGATAGGCTACTTGACGACAGCATTAGCCAACCAGTGTTCTCTAGACCAGCGTTCCCCAACTTTTTTGGTGTTTCGTGGCCCGGGGGTTGGGTCAGGCAAAATTGCAGGGACACTGTGTAATTGTTGTCCCTGGGAGACTGTGTAATTAAAACATTAACACGATGGCCCAGGATAAATTTGTAAATTTCTGGATTACTGTTAATCTCCATAGAATCAAGAACTCATGTCCAGTTTCACAGCTATGGACCAGTTAATTATGTTTCCAGGTGATATTTTGATTCACAGAACCATTAGTCTAGGCCTTTTAGTTCAAATTCTATTCACTTATGTTTGTAAAATGATCAGGGAAGCTACTGCAATGTTGCCTGACAACATTTTTATGACAGCTATATTCACCTGTACATTTATTATATATTATAATACATTGACACGCAATTCTCTGGAGAACACTGGTTCGCAAGTAGCCTATCACTAGCAAACAAACAGCTATCCATTTCAGCCATTTCAAGGAAAATATATGTATAATGCTTACTGTTTATTAAAGAAAAGTATCTTGAGTGGAATTCAAATTGCTGGATCGGCGGACAAAAGCCGTTTTCTCGAAGAACATTTGTTTTTGAAGGCGGGTATTTTTCGAAGTCGCAAAAGTATGATGTCACAAGAAGGTGATTGGTCA
Organism: Copadichromis virginalis; assembly: GCF_057382275.1. NCBI lineage: Eukaryota > Metazoa > Chordata > Actinopteri > Cichliformes > Cichlidae > Copadichromis > Copadichromis virginalis. The sequence goes on from NC_140625.1 coordinate 2,000,893, forward strand.
CTTGTAATGTGGACCCTGGAAAAACATTAATTATGATGATGTGGGAACAACGCCAACACGAGGATATCAGATTGTCCATATAAATACAATTGAATTGAAATTGAATTGAAGCTATTCTGTTATACCTGCATGCAAAAAATACACTGCACCCAAAACATTTTATAGTTCAGCATCACTGATCAATCTAATAAATTTAAACCTACACCATCCTCCCTATTCTGGTATTTTAAAGAGTACTTACCTACCTAACTAATAGGGTTAACTAATAGTATTAGGGAACCACCCCCCACCCTTAATTGATGTAATCAACTTTAATTTAATGCAAGTGTAAAACAAATGGACAGAAATAAATTATTTTTCTACAATAATTAAATAGATTCAACATCTTTCTTCAACAGAACTGCAGACTGCACAGATGGTATCTTCCCAAAGGAAAAAGTACTATAGCTTACTAGGGTATATTAGACTTAACAGTTACTATATACAGTAATGGACTTCTATACATTTAATCAGATAACCACTTTTGTTGTAAGATTCAGATAATTATTTATTCAAAGTTTTAAATGACATAACAAAGAAAAGTATTTCCTTGTGCCCCCCTCTCCCTGTTAATGCCCTACCTGGGCCCCTGGCAAAACTTTGTTAGACCCGCCCCTGCACAGTTACCAGCTGTCAGCTACATAGAAAAGGATCCTGGTGTTATTTGTCTCTCAGAAACAGTTCATAACTTCCTTTCAACTCATTCATGTCACCTAAAAGGTAAACCTGTTTCTCCATCACCAGTTCAGCTCTGATGATCCAGTAAGGACATCTCCTGGTTTCATCTTCATGTTTCCCTCTCACCACATAAACAAACCGACATCATGACCAGCAGCTTTACAGCTGTGGCTCCAGCAAACATCAGCTGATACTAGAAAGTAGTATTAAATAAATTCTAACAACAGCTGATCAAGCTTAAACGTGCTGCTGTTGTCTATCCGCTGGTCTCCTCTTTCTAGAGAAAAGTGGGCGATAAACAAACAAGAAAGACTGGACTTGCGGCAGAAAAGCCGATCAGCTGATCATTGATCAATTTCTTGTTTGAAGTAATAAAAGTAAGAGGGCAGCACGGTGGCACGGTGGTTAGCACTGTTGCCGCACAGCAAGAAGGTCCTGAGTTCAATTCCACCATCAGGCCGGGGTCTTTCTGTGTGGAGTTTGCATGTTCTCCCCGTGTTTGCGTGGGTTCCCTCCGGGTACTCCGGCTTCCTCCCACCGTCCAAAGGCATGCAGCTTGTGGGGATAGGTTAATTGATTTATCCAAATTGCCACTAGGTGTGAATGTGTGAGTGAAAGTGAGTGCGAATGGTTGTCTGTCCCTGTGTGTTGGCCCTGCGACAGACTGGCGACATGTCCAGGGTGTACCCCGCCTCTCGTCCTATGACAGCTGGGATAGGCTCCAGCGACCCTGAAAAGGATAAGCGGAAGCGAATGGATGGATGGAAGTAATAAGAGGAGAGGGAGGGGAGAGAATGAGAGAAGTAGATACAACTGCGCAGCAAAGGCAGAATAACTCCAGCTTTGTGTCCATTTTTTAATTCTAGCTGAAGTCCAGGACAAATCGCTTCCTTTTCACCTCAGTATGGAGCTCCGATGGCCAGTCCAGCTGTGGCTCCATATATCAGCTGTTAAGCTTAACATGGAAATACTCTGCAAACATTCAGGGATGAACTTACACACTCGCTTCACTTCTCTGGGATAGTCTGTGAAGGTTCTCAGTCATCCAGGTCATCGTAGTCAAAGGAGCTTGCAAAGAAAAGCGTCTGGACTTCTTTAAGTTACTTGAAGACGTTTCACCTCTCATCCGAGAAGCTTCTTCAGTTCTAAGGTCAAATGGTGGAGAGTCCCAGATATAAACCTAGTGGGAGTTTCCCCCCACAGAGGGACAAAAGGACCCCCTGATGATCCTCTAGTCGCCTGAGCCAAGGTGGGAAACTGGGCGTGGGTCCCAATCAGTCAGAGTTTCGGGTGTGTTCATTGTGAAACCTGGCCCCACCTTATCATGCGAATTCCTGAGGTCAGATGGCCCAGGATGTGAGTGGGCGTTAAGGCGTCTGGGAAGGGATCTCAAAACTGGATTATAGATGGCAGAGAGTTGGTGTCGTAAACCCCCGCCTCTGTTCAAAGATGGTCGCTCACAGTGGACATAGATGCTTCTTTCACTCCTCTTTCAAACCATCTGTCCTCTCTGTCCAAAATGTGAACATTGGCATCCTCGAAAGAGTGTCCTTTATCCTTAAGATGCAGATGGACTGCTGAGTCTTGTCCTGTGGAGGTGGCTCTTCTGTGTTGTGCCATGCGCTTGTGAAGTGGCTGTTTTGGTCTCTCCAATGTAGAGGTCTGAGCATTCCTCGCTGCACTGTACAGCATACACAAACTTAACAATGTGGTGTATGTGCTACACGGCGCTCAAAAATCTGCCAAAAATGTTTTAGTACGACTTTGGTTGCTATGAAGTCGCACCGCTTGTTGGATTGTTGGAGCTTTACGGCTGCCATAGTCAGGAGGTAGTCAGGAGCCTCGCTGAGGAATCTGAGTCCTAAACTCCGTAAATTCAGGTCCCAAAGTCAAACGAACACTGCAGCATCACTGAGAGTTAAAAACTGTCTAAATTATTTCACCTTTAATAAAATGATCAGCATTGCTGCTTTACCAGGTGTAACAAGTAAGTTTAACATCCAGGCATCCATGAAAACAGGATTTATTACATTTAACAGAGTTAGAAGTTAGCAGGAAGTTAGCTCGATTCCACCTAAACATGATGTAGCATGTTCTGACCAGTGTTGGTCAAATTACTTGAAAAAAGTAATCAGTAACTAATTACTGATTACTTCCCCAAAAAAGTAATCCCGTTACTTTACTGATTACTTATTTTCATAAGTAATTAATTACTTAGTTACTTTTTAAAAACACGATTTACAACCTGAGTAGGTGATAAAGTGATAGATCTTTCAGCCCAATTCTACTTTTTCTACATAATCCATCATACAAAATGTAATCAAATGGAAAAGTCTCTTTTTAAAACTTGTTTTATTAGTTTTAAGCTTTTAACTTTATGCATCAAGCAAAAATTTAATTATATGCAACATTCTCTGACTGGAAGAAATTTGTTTAACATTTAAACCTATTTTCTGCACATTCGAGCACATAAAATATTTTTTGTGTTTACACTCACTCTTTCAAATAGATGCAAGTAAAACACAGCAGAAAATAAATAAAGTCAAAGACTCAGCGGTCCTGTTGCTCTATTTTCACCTGTAAAGCAGGAGTGGGGCAGGCGGAGGGTTACCCTGGTGCAGGTGTGCCGCGGTCAGTGGAAGAATCCGCGAGTTTCTTTGTGAGTTTCCCATTACGTCGTAGCTACTCGGTGCTTGTTGGAAGTTTAGGGTTTTTTTTCGCTGTAAAAAGAAGTTTTCTTCCCACGCACAGCGGACACTAATGTTTTTGTCACTTTTTATGGAATCAAACTCAAAGTAAGGTCAGTACTTCCACGCTTTAAACGCTGCACGCTCATACTCTCTCCTGCACTCGATATGTGATCCATTGTTGATCTGCACACAGCTGTTGTCACGAACGTCGCACTCGCTTACGTCACTGTCATGAGACATTCTCGCAAAGAAATCACGGTTTTAGTAACGCAGTAACGCAGCGTTCCTATGGGAAAGTAACGGTAATCTAATTACCGTTTTTGCAATAGTAATCCCTTACTTTACCCGTTACTCGGAAAAAGTAATCGGATTACAGTAACGCGTTACTTGTAACGCGTTACTGCCCATCTCTGGTTCTGACTGAGAGATTTCTGAAAAATTCAAACGTACAGCTCTGCTATCACTTCCAACATAAATGAAGACAGGAAACTAAACAGCAGTGACGTTTGTAGGGTTACTGAAGTTGGGCTAGCTGGTATATAATGATGTGCTACGTGATCGCTAGCAACACAGCTATGTTAGCATAAACAGTGAAGCTGGAGGACGAACACTAACACTTTTCCACTCGATAAAAGTTAACGTGAAGGTTCCTCATGGTTAGAGACAAATGCAATCGCATGGCAGGATGCTGTAAACGAACCAAACTTCAGTCAGGAGAACAACTGAGATAATCCATCCACAGTACGAAGTTAGTGATTCATATACTGCAACAACATGGGAATAGAGCAGCTGTGATAGAATACAGCGTTAATGAATCAGTGGTACAGAAATGGAGGAAGCACGAAGAATGAGTTGGGGAAAGTTTGACTTATCTGACTGTTTTGTTTTGCTTTATGCGCCTTATGGTCCAAAAAAATACGGTACCTCTGACAAGAAAGGCTAATTTCTGCTATTCAACACCGAAGAAATTTCAACTTTCACAAAATAATGCCAAATTGCAACACTTAGCTCTGTCTCTAATAAAAACAATGTAACTTTGTGAAAAAGAGAAAGGTTTCTATTGAGATTTCAGTTTTTTTACAACTACAAAAACAAAAAAACTGGACAGTCAATGAGCTACCAGAACATTTTCTGTAATTTTACACGTTTATTTCGTACAGTCCAAAGAGTCGTGCTGACAGATTTCCTTCTTTGTCACAGCAGATTTACCTTCATCATGTAGAAAAACAGTTAAATATGTGACTTCTTTACAATGACAGAAAACAGAGTCATGAGTCCGGCCCGCTTCAGATCAAATCGAGCTGTATGTGGCTCTCAGTGTAAATCCTGACAGCCCTGCTGTAGATGATGAGATATGAAAGTCTTTACAATTTTACACTGAGGACAATTTTTGACGGGTTTTTTGGCGTGGAGCTTCAAAGATCTGATTCTGATTCTCTCAACTTTTAAGAATTTCAGCTTAGCAAAAATTTAATATGAGGTCAGCAGTACACTGTAGGTGTCCTGTTTTAGGATCATATATTAAATTTTAGAACTAGAATAACAAAATTTATCACTGATGTGAAAGACAGACTTTGGGCCCTCCTGTTATTCACGGAGGTCAGAGCGATGGTCCAGTGAAGGTCATAGCTGCTCCGGAGCAGGTTAGGTTCAAGTCCAAAGAGTCTAATTAAAATGAACTGATATTTTGTTTTAATTACACATTTTCTCCATTTAAACATCTGATATGCTGTTTATGTTTGATTGAGCAATGTGGTTGCAGTTTTCTTTAGTCTTCAGTAAATTAACTTTTTGTGCATATTGTCTAAAGAGAGAGAGACAGGGATAGGGAGAAAGAGCTCCGAGTGTGATGCAAACAGTTACAGGTTGTTGTGTTCTGGTGGGAAAACCAGCAGAACTTAAAGAATAGATTCAAATCTAAAATGGTTCCAGTTGTACTGGTGGGCTTATTTGCTTCTACATTCTTACCACTTGTGTTTCTCTCTCTCCTCCTTACCTTGAATGCGCATGTTCTCCTGGTACTGGATGATGAAGTACTCCTGGCTCTGCTGCAGCTTTCTCAGTTCATTCTCAGTTTCCTGTGTGGCTAGTCGGAGCTCCTCAAAGGCCTGGTTGATCTGCTGGTGGCGCTGTGATAGCGTGTCCATGGCCTGGCTCCCACTTCCACTGCTGGCCTAGACACCAAACAGATGATGAAGGCTTAAAACAAAATCAGGACAAAATCTGCTCCCAAAACTCTTATTTACACCTTCTGTGTACGACAATAACTAAAGGCAACTGAATATGAACACCTGCAAGGAAGACACATTGAGTGGGGTGAGTAGGATGTGGGATGGCGTGCTTTCTGGTGAAACTGTATGTACCAACTACAAACCTTTCCCCAGAAATTTGCTATTTATTTATTTTGCATGAAATATAATGCAGTCAGTATGATGCTATTGTTTATTGCTCTACATATTAGCTTAATGTTACTCCTGCAGAATAAGTGCACATACAGATGTTTCTGCACTCTGTCCTCCGCTGTATTTTTGTTTGGGGACGTATGCTTCAAACTGAAAACACCTTTTTAATCGGATCAATCGACCCCTGGACTGTCAAGTTTTCATATCACAGTCAAACTGTCTGCACATGTATCATTCTGCTCTGTCTTTTGCCGTGATTTCCATCTTGAACATACTGATGACCAAAACAAAGCGAGAAGCGCTTTCACATATTATTAGTTGGCAACTGAACTGTGCATTAACCTGGTAACTTCAAACATGCTGGTTTAAAGACTGAGGTTAGGCACTCCACACTGTGAGCTTCTCCCGTCCTCCTGCTCCCTCTGGGCTCCACCGTGGTTATCAACCTGCCCCTATATCTAGAACAAATGGGGATACGTATCCTCTTACTACTCAGGAGGACTTGTTTCTTCTTGTGCTCCGAGTTGTTGGTATATGCAGCCTAGCAAGCTCCAACAGGCCAGATAGACAAAAGCTGTAGCTGTTATGTATGGTTCCTAACCTACCCACAACCCTGATTCCTGCAGTATTAACGCAGCAATTTCTTCGACTTACATTTGTAGCTTCTTGAACGAGCCTCTGCTCTGACTGCAGGATGTGTTTAATGCAGCGGACCAGTTCCAGAGGACAACGGTCGTAGGTGCTCTACAAAACAGACACACACTTAATCACATCAGGATGCAACGTTCTTTATGTGTAGTTTAATATAAGCAAAGGCATGAATCAAGTAATACAGGCTTGATTTTTGACATTATCGTTTAAATATTTTATATGCATGAAAGATCCAAAATCTTTTAACTACACATTAAAAACCCACCAAAAACAAAAAACTCCAGACACAGAGTTAAGCATACAAACTCAACAAACTAATGCCAGTTCAACCTCTTCAACCCTCCATGGTCGTGGCAGATAGCTGCCCTTCCCTGGGCCTGGCTCTGCTGGAGGACAGGTCAGAGTGCTTTCTCAGACTGTGTGACTGATTAGTTTTCTCCTGTTGGGTCTTTACCTAACAGCATAAAGCCTCTTTATGTGGTCATTGATGTAATTTAATGTTATATGCATAAACCCAAACTGAGTTTATTACAATAGTTATTATACACATCTTTCATTCTGAGAACACATGCAAGGCTTCTTTGAATTAACTGGTTTGACAAAACCTGACGCTCGAGTCAGAGATAACAGGATAACAGGTGTCACAACTTTTTCTGCTTCAGCTTGTATATGAGCTCACATGACGAGCAAATGCAGCACACACACACACACACACACACACACACACACACACACACACACACACACATATAGTGCTATCAAAGTCTTCATAATCTACAGTGATGATATCAAAAGATTCAAAGACTCTGGAGAAATCTCTGTGTGCAAGGGTCAAGGTAGAAACTCAATATTGAATTGAATTTCAGAAGTAGTCGTAGAAGTAGTAGCAGACACTCTGCTGTCTTGTCTGGGCCAAAGTTCATTTAAAATGGACTGAGGCAAAGTGGGAAACTGTTCTGAGGTCAGCCAAAATGAAATTTGACGTTCTTACTGACAAACGCGGCTGCAGCGTCGTCCGGACTAAACAGGAAAGACACCAGCTAGCTTGTTATTTGTGCTCAGTTCAAAAGCCTGCATCTCTTAAATGGAGGTAAAGTTATTCTCTATTAATCAGTGATGAAAAGTATGTACGGGTATATACAGATACTACCATCCAGACAATGTGGGGTCAAGGGTATAACTGACCATTTTGACTATTTCACCTTTAAAAACTGTTTACATTAAGATGCAGCCTCTGTGGTTTTTGCACAACTATTTGCAGATCAATCAGGAATCGCTCCTGTCAAGACAGAAGCACATCACATGTCTGACAAACACGAGGGCGCATCACTCCTGTGTCTACCTGAAGGAAGCGTTTACACTGCAGTCTGCTTTTGTCGTATTATTGTGTTGACACACAAAAATGACTACACAACATTCCAAACGTGCCAAATGTCTTAAATTTCTAAAATCTCAAAACTTGCTGCTGATATTGCCACTCTTACTTTTGCCATCGCTCCCACAACTTCTCCCTTTTTCTCAGTAACCAAATGCTTCGTGACGTGGTGCATTTTTCCACCAATAGGAAAGGGACAGCGTCCACAGTATAAAGCATTAACACTAGCGAGCCATGGTACTGATTATGTTGAGGACATTTGTATATGTTCAGATAACTCCATCATCAGCTGTTTTTAGGTCATTCTTTCTAATACTTCCTGAAAATGAAGTGCAAGCTCAGGAATAACAGTTTTGACAGACCGTAGAACATCGAGCAGTCATCAGAGACACGGACAACTGAGCATGATGAGACTTGTACACAGAGATAAAACCACAGCTGTACTGAAAATTGTGAGGAGGTGAAGAAGAAGAAGGTCTTTACTTTTATTCAGGTCATGCTTTTGATTATTTTAAAGGCTGTTCCTGGAACTTCCTGACCACAATTCATATATAGTCTCCAAGAAGGCTTTGGAACCTAAAACTAAAGCAGCTGTTGTTCTTACCAATTTCATAAAGATGCTGTATTGTAGTAAGAAATATACACATTGTAACTTAAGATGTAAGAAGCCAGAAAACAGTCAGTGTGCACTTAAACACAATCATCTATTAAACATCAGAACATCCATCCATCTTCATCCACTTTATCCGAGACCGGGTCGCGGGGGCAGCAGCCTAAGCAAAGAGGCCCAGACCTCCCTCTCCCCAGCCACCTCCTCCAGCTTATCCGGGGGAACACCAAGGCGTTCCCAGGCCAGCCGAGAGATATTATCTCTCCAGCGTGTCCTGGGTCTGCCCCGGGGCCTCCTCCCGGTGGGACATGCCTGGAACACCTCACCCAGGAGGCGCCCAGGGGGCATCCTTGTCAGATGCCCGAACCACCTCAGCTGGCTCCTTTCGATGTGGAGCAGCAGCTGCTCTACTCTGAGCCCCTCCCGGATGGCCGAACTTCTCACCCCATCTCTAAGGGAGAGGCCAGCCACCCTTCGGAGGAAGCTCATTTCTGCCGCTTGTATCCGCAATCTCGTTCTTTCGGTCACTACCCCCAGCTCGTGGCCATAGGTGAGGGTAGGGACGTAGATCGACCGGTAAATTGAGAGCTTCGCTTTTACACTCAGCTCCCTCTTCACCACGACGGACCGGTGCAGCGTCCGCATTACTGCAGCTGCAGCCCCAATCCGTCTGTCGATCTCCGGCTCCCTTCTCCCATCACTCGCGAACAAGACCCCGAGTAGGGCTGCCACAAACGATTATTTTGATAGTCGACTAGTCACCGATTATTTTTGCGATTAGTCGACTAATCAGATCATCATCCATTGAACGTAAAAGTACAGCTTATTGCACCAGCAGCATCTGCTCTTATATAACTATCATTAGCTTACAGCTTTAAGTGTTTAAGGTCTGTGCTAACTAAAAATAAAGACAAGATGATAGTTAATTGAATTCTAATTAAATGTGCAGATTGTTTCGGTGGAGTTTAATAAACTCAGCCGATTTACTCAGGAACAAATAAAATACTGAAAAAAGCCAAACAATAACATTTTTAAGTTATCTAAGTGACTTGTATATGTTTAACCTGAGTAGGGCGGTGGGTTTGAAAACGATCTGCCGGGAGTCCGGTGCTCTCATGGCCCCCGGCTAGCTATCGAGCTAGCGGGTAACAGACGCCTCCGAAAACGTCGGAGCGCTTTTGAAAATATGTGGTGTCTTGATAAACTGAGCAGATATTTGAGGTTTACACAGCTACATTCTCGCCTGAAAATATGTTAAACGTTTATTTTGTGACCCAGAAAGAATAATAAGAGTAATATTAAAACTAACTAGCTGCCGCCATTGTTGTCGCTGGGCCGCGCTATGAATTCTGGGACACAGTTTCTTCTTCTTCGGGGTTTAACGGCAGCTGGCATCCTTGTACATGCAGTGCTGCCATCTTCTGTTTCAGTCCGTTATTACACTCTTAAATCCTGCTACTTATTCCTGCTTTTGGGATCTTACAAAGCTTCAAATGACGCGTCGACTATTAAATCAGTCGTCGACGATTTTGATAGTCGACGTAATCGTGACTAGTCGACTAATCGTGGCAGCCCTAACCCCGAGATACTTGAACTCCTCCACTTGGGGCAGGAACTCATCCCCGACCAAGAGTGGGCACTCCACTCTTTTCCGGCTGAGAACCATGGCCTCAGATTTGGAGGTGCTGATCCTCATTCCCGCTGCTTCACACTCGGCTGCGAACCGTTCCAGTGCGAGCTGGAGGCCCTCACCCGATAGAGCCAACAGAACCACATCATCCGCAAAAATCAGAGATGAGATTCTGAGGCCACCAAAGCGAAAGCCCTCCGCCACTTGGCTGCGCCTAGAAATCCTGTCCATAAAAATTATGAACAGAACCGGAGACAAAGGGCAGCCCTGGCGGAGCCCATCACCCACCGGGAACGAGTCCGACTTATTGCAGGCAATGCGAACCAAGCTCTTGCAACGGTTGTATAGGGATCTAATGGCCCGTAGCAATGGGCCAGACACCCAATACTCCCGCAACACCTCCCACAGGACACCCCAAGGGACACGGTCGAATGCCTTCTCCGAGTCCACAAAACACATGTAGACTGGTTGGGCAAACTCCCATGCACCCTCAAGTATCCTCGAGAGGATAAAGAGCTGGTCCAGTGTTCCGCGACCAGGACGAAAACCGCATTGTTCCTCCTGTATCCGAGGTTCGACTAGCGGACAAACTCTCCTTTCCAGCACCCTGGCATAGACTTTTCCAGGGAGGCTGAGGAGTGTGATCCCCCTGTAGTTGGAACACACCCTCCGGTCCCCCTTCTTAAAGATGGGGACCACCACCCCGGTCTGCCAGTCCACAGGTACTGCCCCTGATCTCCACGCAACATTGCAGAGGCGTGTCAACCAGGACAGCCCTACAACTCGGGGCGGACCTCATCAACAGCAGGGGCTCTGCCACCAAGGAGTTGTTTAACTGCCTCAGTGACCTCACCCCCGGAAATTGGCGGGTCATTCCCCTCATCCCCAGACTCTGCTTCCTCCTCGGAAGACGTGTCAGTGGGATTAAGGAGGTCCTCGAAGTATTCCTTCCACCGCCTGACAATTTTCTCAGTCGACGTCAGCAGCGCTCCACCAGCACTATACACAGTGCAGGTAGAGCACCGCTTTCCCCTCCTGAGACGCCTGACGGTTTGCCAGAATCTCTTCGAGGCAGTCCGAAAGTCTTTTTCCATGGCCTCTCCGAACTCCTCCCACACCCGAGTTTTTGCTTCAGCCACTGCCCGAGCCGCATTCCGCTTGGCCTGTCGATACCTGTCGGCTGCCTCCGGAGTCCCACAGGCTAACCAAGCCCGATAGGACTCCTTCTTCAGCCTGGTGGCTCCCTTCACCTCTGGTGTCCACCATTTGGTTCGGGGATTACCACCACGGCAGGCACCAACCACCTTGCGGCCGCAGCTCAATGCAGCAGCTTCGGCAATGGAGACGCTGAACATGGTCCATTCGGACTCAATGTCCCCAGTCTCCCTCGGAATGCTGTTGAAGCTCTGCCGGAGGTGTGCGTTGAAGATCTCGCGGACTGGGGCCTCTGCTAGATGTTCCCAGCACACCCTCACTACGCGTTTAGGTGCACCAGGTCTGTCCAGCGTCCTCCCCCGCCACCTGATCCAACTCACCACCAGGTGGTGATCAGTTGACAGCTCAGCCCCTCTCTTTACCCGAGTGTCCAGAACATATGGTCACAGGACTGGTGATACGATTACAAAATCGATCATCGACCTACAGCCTAGAGCGTCCTGGTGCCACGTGCACTTATGGACACTCTTATGTTCGAACCGGGTGTTCGTTATGGCCAAACTGTGATTAGCACAGAAGTCCAATAACAAAGCACCGCTTGGGTTCACGCCCCTCCAGGTCTCGCTGTCGTTACCCACGTGAGCATTGAAGTCTCCCAGCAGGACAACAGAGTCTCCAGGTGGAGCACCTTCCAGCACCCCCCCCCCAGGGACTCTAAGAAGGCTGGGTACTCCGAACTGCCACTCGGCGCATAAGCGCAGATGACAGTCAGGACCCGTTCCCCGACCCTAAGGCGCAGAGAACAAACCCTCTCGTCCACCGGGAAAAACCCCAACGTACCGGCAGCAAGCCGAGGGGATATTAGAATACCCACCCCAGCCCGCCGCCTCTCACCAGGGGCAACTCCAGACTGAGACAGAGTCCAGCCCCTCTCCAGGAGACTGGTTCTAGAGCCCAAGCCATGCGTAGAGGTGAGCCCGACTATATCTAGCCGGTACCTCTCAACCTCACGCACTAACTCAGGCTCCTTCCCCACCAGAGAGGTGACATTCCATGTCCCTATTGCCAGTCTTGGCAGCCGGGGGTCAGTCCGCCAGGGCCTCCGCTCCTGGCCGCCACCCGGCACACATCAGAACATTAGATTAACATTAATGAAAAAAGACAAACCGACAGGAAAGAAGCTAAATGTTCTGCAACCCAAACACACATGTAGACAAGAAAATCTGAGGGCTTCTCCTCAGCCGTATTAGAAAAGACTGAAGTTTAATAAACACGACCCAGGGTCTAGATCTGAGCTGTGGAGATGTGCTTGTATAAAAACTAAACAACATCAGCACAAGTTTACACAAAATATATGAGGGAAATGTTGGGACAAAGGTTCCAGTAGTAACACACCATCATTTTTCTTGTAGCCAACACGTACCTTTAGCTGGCTAGCATAGTGACCTAGCTTGATCTTGAGCAGAAAGCCGTCCTCTCCTCCCTGGACCTGGGCTTTCTTTTGGAGCTCGGCCACCAGATTATCCAACAGACGCTTGGCTTTGGTTTCCTCTGCTGGGTTATCCAACTCCACTGAGTCCCTGTGAACGGTACCATTGTTTTTAAACTGTTAATAGAATGCACAGCCTTCACCAACACCACTCACTGATCCAGGTCTGGTTTGTTATATAAACACACACAGAAACACACTGATTACAGTTAGTTTTTATTTATTTATTTACTGAGTATCGTGTGTGTGACCCTATTTTATGTACATGACGTTGGTTAATATTGCCGTTTTAAATGTGCCATCTAAATAAAGTTGGGCAGGACTGGAAAGAGACTGGTGTAATTCTGCATACCAGAGTTGGCCTTCAATCCACTGGGCCAGGTAGTGCCGCACCTCAATGGGGAAGTGCTGGCCGTACAAGGCCTGCATCTGGTGCAAGGCATCACCCTGCAGCTGCTGGGCCTGGATCCACATTGCCATGGTTATCCTGTGAATCCAGGAACACAGGAGGAAAAAAGGCCAGGTCAGCAGATTAGACAGAGTGAAAAGAACAGCAATTAGCAACTAGAAAAAGTTGCATTTCCTGCGAAAATGCAGTGTGAATGCCGTGTAGTGGAATCTGCTGAAAACAGCTGAAAAGCAGAATTATCTGCTGAAAAGAGGTGTAGAAGCAGAAATGCTTGCTGAAGATGGCTGTATGTGAAAGGGTACAATGAAGAGTGTCAAGAAAGCAGATTACATGCAAGCAGGGAAGATGTGCAGCATCTGTCACATGTAGGACTCGAACCCTTGCTACCAGATCTCACGGCAGCTGCGCATCCGACTGCGCCAAACCAGTTCTGGTCTCAACCAAAGACATGATGAGAGAAAAAAAATGTGCACTGTGCAGAAGAAGCTAAATTATGCTGAAAAGAGGTGAAAATGCTGAATGTTCAGCAAAAAGATAAGGAGATAAGGAACCTGAAAATCGTGTTGAAAAGAGCAGAAGAGACTAAATATTGTGCTAAAAAGAGGTGAAAAAAAGCTAAAAATTGTTCTGAAAAGAGGTGAACCAGCAGAATTTTTTTGCTGAAAAGAGGTAAAGAACCTGAAGTTTGTGCTGAGAACAGTTGAAGAAGCTGGAACTTTTGAAAATTTTGCTAAAAAGAGGTGAAAAAGCTGAAAAATGTGTGGAAAAGAGTTTAAACAGTTGAAGTGTTAACTGATAATGTGGTCCCATTCAGCAAAATGGGCCAAAAAAATGGCATAAAAAGCTTAATATCTCAAAAAGTATAAAAGTTATGAGCACCAAAAGATATAGCAGGCATTAGCAGAAGGAGCAGAACAGTTTAAAGTTTGAATGGTGAATATCGGCTGAAAACTGAGGGAGGAGTTAACCAGCAAAGGTTGGAACAACTAGAATATGGTAGAAGAACAAAGAACTAGAAAAAGTTGCATTTCCTGCGAAAACTGCTGTGTGAATGCCGTGTAGTGGAATCTGAAAACAGCAGAAGGAGAACCTGCTGAAAAAACACTGTGTAGAAGCTGGAGTCTTTGCTGAAAATGGCTGTCTTTGAAAGGGTACACCAAGCAGCGTCAATAAAGCAGAGTACATGCAAGCAGGGAAGATGTGCAGCAAATGTCACATGTAGGATTCGAACCTTTGCCACCAAATCTCACGGCGGCTGCTCAACCCATTGAGCCAAACCAGTTCTAGTCTCAAACAAAGATATGATGAGAGAAAAAATGTGCACTGTGCGGAAGAAGCTAAATGGTGCTCAGAAGAGGTGAAGAAGCAGAATGTTCAGCAAAAAAAGAGATGAAGAACCTGAAAATTATACTGAAAAGAGAAGAAGAGGCTGAGATTTCTGCTGAAAAGAGGTGAAGTTGTTGAACTTTATGCTGAATAGAGGTGAAGAAGCTGAAAACTGCTGAAAAGAGAAGAAGTGACTGAAATTTGTGCTGAAAAAGAGTTGAACATTTAAACTTTTGGCTGTAAAGAGCTCAAGGAAATCAAACTTCTGAAAAGAGCTGAAGAAACTGAAAAGAGGTAAAGAATCTGACGTTTGTGCTGATATTAGCTGAATAATCTGGAATTTGTGCTGAAAAGAGGTGAAAACACTGAAAATTATGCTGAAAAGTGGTGAAGAAGCTGACATTCTCGTTGAAAAGATCTGAAAAGGTTGAACTATTAACTGAAAAAAATGTTGCCATAAGCGGGATTTGAACCCCGGCCTCCCACTCTGAGAACAGCTGCTCATCTCACTGAGCTAAAACATGGCTCAGCCCGGGAAGCAAAATTGGTGATCACGGCATTCACACAATAATGACAGAAGAGGACCGGGCGAGCAACACTAGGCAAACAATATCAGCTGATGCCATATGACAGATACGTTACTGATTTTCACACAATGAAATGCAAAAAATATATCCTACAAATAATATGAGTTAAGTCCATAAGTTGGACAATAATACATTCCATGTTATTTTGCCTCTGTACACTGTAGCAGTGGACTTTAAATCAAACAATTATGACGTGACTCAAGTGCAGACTGAAAGACTGCACTTGAGTCACTCAAGGGGGTTTGACAAAAGTATTTTTATAAGAGTTCCAACTTCCAGAGGATAAAAAGTAAAACGCTTTGACAAACAAGCACGCTAATACTGAAGATGAGGTTCATTACTTGGGTGAACAAGCAGTCAGTGACTACCCTAAGCCCCATGGACATCAAATGCTTAGTCTCTGAGATGCTCTGTCAGGCCTGCAGCCACTTCCAGTCTGTGCTTGTCTGTAGGTCTCTCTGCCCTCACTTTGGACCACAGTAACTGAAAAGTATGCGCTACTGGGTTGAGATCAGGTGGCTGACTTGGCCATGGGAGAATATCACATTTCTTAGACACCCTTACGTTGCTGTTGTGGTATGCTTTGCTATGCTTATCCATTTGCATTATACAAGTAATCTAGTAGCATCCACCCTTCCTGTTCTTGAGTGTAACCAGTGGTTTGCACCTTGTTGTAAATGTTCTGTATTCACATTCATGCCAGTGTCTAGACCTGGGTGATAAAACCAAATAATTATTCAGAAAACATGGTCAATATATATAGTCAATAGAGCCCATCCCATCCCTATTTTGACAGACAACATGAAAGCCCAACGACAATAGTGCTGCACAAATCATTCATGTGTTTGAAGTAGAATTGGAGCCCTGTGAGAGTGGAGGAGGAGCAACCGGCAGCTAATGTTCCTAATGTTTGGGCTGCTACACAGTGGTATGTTAGGACTGAAGTTTGTTTCCCCAAAGCCAGGTAACGCCGTTATAAGACAAGAATCGCAAACATCGGCTTTATGCAGCTCATTAAAGTAACTGACCTGCGTAGCTCTGTGATCATTAACATTTCTCTCACTGGGCTTTTCCCCACACACATGGAGGCTAGAGACGCTGCTGAACAGCTGTTTTCACTACAACATTGGATCCATATGAGAGTCTCACTGCCCACGTCATTAACCACACTTTATGTTCTCTCTGTTCCCCTTGGAGAATAACTGGAGTTAGAGCAGGGCGATATGGCCAAAAATATTTATCACGATATATATTTGAAATTTTGTGATAACGATATAACTGACGATATAATTGATGCGAGACAAAATACAACTGCACAACATTACTAGCGCAAAAAGACAACCTTCCATTTATTTTCACTTAAACAAGAAGCTGGTTTTTATGTACATTAAAGCTTTATAAAAATTTAACAGTGCAAATGTAAATTCCTTGCTGAAAGTTTAACCAAAAGGCATTTCCAGTAGAAATGGGCTGACATATCCTGAGCATAACCATGTATAATATCCACTGAAGTTAAAAAGAGGTGCTTTGCAACATTAAACTGCAGTGTGCAGTACGCATTTTTCGGACCATAAGGTGCACGGGATTATAAGGCACATTAAGCGAAACGAAGCAGTCAGATAAATCAAACTTTATTAAACTCATTCTTCTTGTTTCCTCCACTTCTGTACCATTGATTCATTAATGTTGAATTCTCTGGCAGCTGCTCTATTCCCATGTTGTTGCAGTATATTAATGACTAACCTCGTATTGTGGATGGATTATCTCAGTTGTTCTCCTGACTGAAGTTTGGTCCGTTTACAGCATCCTGCCATGCAATTGCATTTGTCTCTAACTATTAGGAACTTTAACGTTAACTTTTATAAGTGGAAAAGTGTTAGTGTTCGTCCTCCAGCTTCACTGTTTATGTTATGCTAACATAGCTGTGTCGCTAGCGATCAGGTAGCACATCATTATATACCAGCTAGCCCAACTTCAGTAACCCTACAAACGTCACTGCTGTTTAGTTTCCTGTCTTCATTTATGTTGGAAGTGATAGCAGAGCTGTACGTTTGAATTTTTTCAGAAATCTCTCAGTCAGAACATGCTATATCATGCTTAGGTAACTAGCGAAACTAGCGAGCTAACTTCCGCTAGCTTCCTGCTAACTTCTAACTCCGTTAAATGTAATAAATTTTGTTTTCATGGATGCCTGGAAGTTAAACTTCATAGTTACACCTGGTAAAGCAGCAATGCTGATCGTTTTATTAAAGATGAAAGAATTGAGACAGTTTTTAACTCTCAGTGATGCTGCAGTGTTCGTTTGACCTGAAGAATACGGAGTTTAGGACCCAGATTACTCCCAGATTTAAGAGCATCTTAGTCCGACAAATATGACAATAACGACGGCCGCTTGCATGTTCTGCAAAAAAATGTGCTTTGTCGTGTATCTGACGGACAAACACCAAACCAGTTCCACATCACGGAAGTTGCACCATTTTTACAAACCAATTCTGGTTCATCTGTTTCACTCAACAATCGGCCATGTGCGTATGAAAACAAAGGCACTGCGCATGCGCGTTTTACTCCCATTCTATCGCGATATTTCATTTTCCTATCGTTGCCTAACATTATACCGGTATTACCGTGAACGGTATAATATGGCCCAGCCCTAACTGGAGTGTCTGTTTTGTTTATGTTTAAAGAGTTATTGATCTTCTACTGAGGAGACAAAATATGTTCTTTTTCCTCCTTTATCTATTTGTGGAATTGTTCCCCAGCAACTTCAAACTAGCTGTTTTTACACCAAAAACAATACACTATCAGATTTTTTGTTTAATAGCTACTTTATTTTATTGGAACAGACCAAAATACTCCGTTTTCCGGTTCATTGGTGTTCTTCTGAAACACATGAAACTTTTGCCTAATCACAATAAATAATTTTGTTTATTATACATACACCGCTGTTATTTATTTAAAATACAGTAGTAATACATTACAGTTGATTTATGTATGTTCATGTTCAACCTCTGACAGAAAATAAATAATGTTTAAACCAAAATTAATCTTAGATCTTCCCATCTCAGGAGTAAAAAGGGACCTTTAAGTGTGACGGAAATGATGATTTTTTTTTTTTAATGTATTAAAAAAAAATATACATGATGATTTTCCACACAGGCCTTCCAGGCCATTCGCTGAGGTGCCAAATGCATTTATTTTTTTTAAGAATTTACCAGATCGCTGATTTGGCCACTCTTAAAGTTTTATCTGCCTTTCTCATAGGTTTATCTGTTCTTCATTCTCCCTAATGATGGGCTCCTTCACTTGCACTGACAAATGTTTGGACTTCAAATTAAAAGTACCAATGTAAAGATACGAAAAGCAAGTTCAAAAGTGCATTCAACTCCAGATATGGGTTACCTTATATAGCGACCAAATGAAGGTGTTGTGTCAAAAAGTGATCTACTGCCAAAAAATGATTCCCGGTAAGTGACTGCCCATATTTAAACTGCTAAAAATATTTTGTTGGCCTACAACATATGAAATATGTGTCAAATGTATCCCTCATGAATGATATGAAGTAGGCACAATCAGTTTTTGGCAGACTGGCTTTTATACATCCTTTATTTACTCAGTTAAAAAAATAAAAGTCTCATTGACATTAAAAATGACTTTTTCCAAGGTAGGTCTGTCAGAAATTGCAACAAATATAACAATACTTCTCTAAAGATATTTTAGATGGCCAAATGTATAATATGGGTGAAATAATACACAAAAACACTTAAAGAACAGGTAATTTTTCAATTTTATATAACTACTTTGTAAATCCTGTTTACTTAAGTCTACTTACCAACATAAGTAAAGACATCACACATGGAAAAAAAAACGTTGGCAATCAGTTTTTGGCACAACAAAGGAACAGGCCTTATCTGACCATGAAACTGCTAATCAGACAGTTTTTATGAGCTATGCAGATGAGCTGTTAACAACTCTGGGGCATGCATTCCCGAAAAATAAGTAAAAACTACGATTCCAATTTTCCTCAAAGAAAATGACAACATTAAAAAAGAAAAACATCTTTGATGTAAACAATATGAGCTCACACCCCCAAATCAGTCTGACTGGAACTTTCTAAGAAACATATGACTAATTTATCACTGAGGCATTGCCTTGTATTACCAACCAATGTGACGTGGACGACAAGATAATGAACCAAAGCGTGTGTTTAAAAAATAAAAACAAGAGTCAAACTGAGCGGAGAACAGCGGTGGTATCGACAGAGCCATATGTTTACATCCTTGGCACTTGACTAGCGAGCGGAACAGGGAAGTTTAACAGATAGCTTAGCTTGCTAACTTAAGTGTACATTCAAAGCGGCTCGCTGAAGCCTGAAACCGTAAATATGGCGCGAGTGTTGCTGAACAGATGCGACTATAGTGAATGAAAAGGTGTTGAGTTTACGTTGGCTTCGTTATTTCGGTGTGGCCAACGCTCTATTACTTTAGCAGGCTAGAAAAGGTAAGCTACTAGCTAGCAAAGTAGGGAAGCTTGCAGCTCCACCAAAACTTCGCTCTCATGCGCTACAAGTAGTTAACTGCTCCGACTATAACTCACCTTTTACAAGACTGCAGCACTCCTTACCGCAGCACCATTTAAAACAGCGGACAACACACACTGAAAACTTTTCAACCGTACGCAGGTTGGCTGACATACATGTCACATCGCCAAATTACGTTACTTGATCACCTTCTGCTTTCTGGTAAAGCAGCAGTTGTTGACCCGTATAATAAACGAATACGCATTTAAAACAACTTCCGGTGTCGTCTTTCAAAATAAGAAAGTCCATAGTAATAAGTCTAATAAAAATTTCAGATTTCATTGTATTTCCTGCTGTAGTTTATCATTAATTAAACAATTTGTTTTAAGCCTAAATACAGCTACAACATTCATCATTTCCGGTTGTATTTACGCTAACTTCAAACATATTTGCCAACTCCTGCCATTTCCAAGAACAGTCCCACCTGCATCCCGCACGCGGTTAGGTACAAACACGGCTGCGCGAGCCTTAAAAATGGTTTTAAGGATTAAATCTGTAAACGGAAAAGAGGAAGGCGGCACTTTGGGGCAGTGGTGTGAATGTGCGTTAATATTCACCTTTATTTATTTCACCTACAATTTAAGGTGAGCTAATTGTACATAAATACCTCTTATAAGAAAGCTGCAGTTAGTCTATTAGTTCCATTACCGAGACTGGGACATGATATACAGAACATAAACAATCCTTGTTAGCCAGTAAGCTGAGGCACCTGGTTACGTGTATAAATGTTCAAAAGAAATGTTTTCCACCGCTGCTCGGGCTTTTGTGTGGCCATGTAGAGTCTGAAATTATTACCTTTCATGCTGTTATTTGATTAATGGCAGATTATGTAAATACCTAATTGTGATGTTTATTTTTACTCCGTGACCTTTAGTACTGAACGTCCTCTTCCTGGCGTCATTTTGACATGTAAAAATAAGTGTGTTTGACCAATTATGTCTTTGCTGTAACGATGCTTCTTGGCATTAAATCTTACACTGTTGGAAAGCCTGTTTATTTTATTAACAGGGACACATTTGTGGGTTGGTCCCATAAAAAAATTGCCAGCTCTTCTCTGCCACTACAAAACAGCAAATTTTTGGCTCATGTTTTGAGCTTCTAGTACCTCATGGGCTGACAATCAGGTGCCTGACTGTCAGGATCTATGAGCATGGACCCTGCTACAGCGGTCAGGTGGTGTCTGCCACGTTTGACTGATGTGGATAGGGCGAATGCCACAGGGCAACTTCAATATTTTCTTCCAACAAATAAGTTGCTGCATTATTTGGAGTGAGCCCTAGTACCATCTACAAATTAAAGGTCAAGTTCCAATGGGAGATGTCAGGGACAGGCTGTGACGTTTGCGTCCCAAGAAGATAATTTCCTCCCTGTGTCAGTACTTGGGACCTGTAGGCAGTCTTCTACAGATTTGCAGTCAAGGATTGCAGGACAATATGGCCCACAGTCAGACAATCCAGAACAGACTACACTGAGCCAATCTTTGGCCTCACAGGGCTGCCAGGAGGCCTGCCATGACTGCCCTTCCTACTCAGGCCTGTTTGCACTGGTGTCAGCAACATGCCACTGGAAGCTGAAAAAGTGGAGGGATGTTATGTTCAGCACTGAGTCCAGATTCTGCCTACAGCAGTTGGATCACAGGGTCAAGGAGTACAGATGTAGAGACCGCTATGCTGAGCGCTGCATGGACACTTGTGGGACCAGTTTGTGTGTGCTGTTTGTGCCAGAGCGACCAACACAACCACATTGGCTGAGTCGAGACAAATAATGGATGAAGAATGGGATGATTAAAGGCTGACCGGCCTGCACTCAAAAAAGTCAACTAAGGCACGTGTTTGGATATAAAAACGATTGTTTAACATTCTTTCTCATTGCTTGTATTTGAATGAAAGAAATTAAGATCAGCTCTATCTCTGTGTTCACCCAATGAGAAGCAAGTACTTCCAAACAATGACTCTTCTATTGCTAACTATTGCGCACTCTCCACACAACAGCGGAAGGTCAAATCAAAGCAAGCAGGAACAAACATTCAAGGTTGTTAAGCTAACAAATCTTTAGAGATATTCAGAACTACTCTTTTTTTGCATCCCTAATATCCAGGTGTGGAGGTATGTAAGGACGACGCAAGAGCTCGTCACATTTCTCTCCAACTTTATTCTCAGCTTACTAAACTGATTTCACAAGGAGGCAAAACATCCCTTAGAACCCAGAAACATCATTCTTCCCATTTCCCTTCTCGCTGGGTGTGAGTGGAGTCCCCTGGTGGTCCGCTACACAGATTAAGCAATACATGTGTGTAAATATAGACCAGAATGTATTTATTTTTGTAGAAGTGATGAGTAAATCTAGTTATTAAACTTTTATAAGTTTATTCTTTTTTCTTTTTTTTTGCCTGTCCTGTTTGGCTCTTTTGCATCAGAATTGTTGTCTAAAGGCAAAGAAAGATGCCCAACGGATTTACTTTACCAAATTGACCATCCCAGCCTTGCCGTAATGGTCCATTTGATTCACCTTTTATTGTTTATTTTATTTTCACTTACTGAATACGGGACAGACTTGACTGGAGGAAAGAAGGGGAGAAAGAAAGAGGGAAAGAGAAACAGCTGAGAAGAGGGACGGGGGAGAAGGGCAAAAGACAAAAACCAACAGAATGAGCAGAAAAAAAAATGCATATATCAATCACCTGGGTCACCTGCTGAGAAAGAAAAAAGAAAGCAAGCAGAAGAGAACAAGAGTAATAGAATAAACAACATCACAATGATATATGGGAATATGACAGTAAATACTAAATATTTAACATTATTGTGCAGCACATAAGATCAACAGAACACAGTGTGCTTTGAGGTAGGAGCCAAAAAGGGTGTAGTTTGCGGGTGTGATCACCCGTGTGTACACCTGTGAGCATGGACGCGCTTGTTTTTTTAAAGGTTCCTTCATGTAATGATCTGCTAGAGGGTGTGGGGGGGCCACAGCCCCGTCCTCCATATAAGTTTATTCTTAACAAAGCTGTCTCAACCCTGTGCTGTGCTTTTGTTTTCTAGAATTCTTCAGGTAAATTTTGCTGTCTCAAAGTGAGCGTGCAGAGAGGGTCTGACTATGTGTGGAAATCTGCCTATTGTTAGCCAGGCTACTGTTAGCCTCTGTGCTATAACTAAGCTAGACTATTACACTCCCCATGAGTGTTATATTCTAAATTCATTTAGCAGATGTTAGCCAGTTCTCAGTGCCCACAGACAACTGTGTCACCTGATAGACGGCTTATTTCATCATTTCAGAAGGTGGAGCAAACTGCAGTTCTCAGAAAGCAAAGAGTCCTGTAATTCCTGTCTAACTTATCTGCCACACCAGGGCTCTAGACTAACCTTTTGCTGTGGTTGCACTGGTGCGTCTTTCTTTTTTTCTGAGACGCACCAGCACCAGTTAGGCGCACCCAAATTTTTCAACCACATTGCTTAAAACCACAGTTTTACATGTGCACTTTTTGGGGGGAAATTGCTGTCCATACAGACACTATTAATTTGTAAATGGTTAACTAACAATCTTGTCAACACAAAGTTCTTTGTTTGGAGCACATTTCTACAAGAAAGATAAGTTACTGAAAAAGTGCTTGTGCTTAAAGAGCGTTGGCACTCTTTGGCAATATTGTAGACAATGTCAAACTTAATCATCACATCGGCCTCTGACGACCTGTTTGCTGCTGCCTGCTGCTGAAAGGCAGTGTTAGAGGGGACACTTGGGCAGTGCATTTATCGCAGCATATACTGTAATGTGTTTTCTGGATACACTGTGCTTTTTCAACGCTCAGAGATTGATGGCTCCGTGTCAGAGCTGGCTATGAACTTCAGACGGATCAGGCCTTAACAAAAAGTTATCAATAGTTCTTTTCATCTTTACTATTACCCACAGCTACCTCCACTTCTGCCGGGCCTAGGCTGCTCACTAGGGCTGGGTATCGTCACTGATTTCTATAATCCATTTGATTCCAATTCACGAGGTCCCGATTTGATTGGATTTAGCCTCAGACAGTCAGAAATATTATAGTTCTGATCATTTATCAGTACTGACACTGTGAGACTTCATCAGAGGTGTGAGCATCACAGCACATGCCTTTGTGTGAAAGTAACTGAGGATAAAACAGAAAAACATGAAAGAGATTTTCCAGTCCTGGCTTTTTATAGCAGGTAACCTTAAAAATATTCTGCAAGTTTGCATAATTTTAAAAAGTTTAAATTTCATCAGTATTGAACGGCAGAAATTAGGATTTCTTGTCCGAGGTCATTTAAGTAAAGTTTTAAAAAAAAAAAGACAGCAGCCGACAGCGCTGTAAACAACGGTAGACTGACGGGTAATAAGTAGGGGTGCAACGATACTCGTATATATATTGAACCATTCGATACAGTGCTTTCGGTTCGGTACGCATATGTATCGAACAATACAAAATTTGTAATTTATTTTATCAACTTTCCTTCTGACGATGCTGTCTGTGTTGAGCGCTCAGTGGATCTGCGTTCGACTAGTCCGCCTAGGCTGCACTGTCGAGCGCAGATCCACTGAGCGCTCCACACAGACAGCATAGTCAGAAGGAAGAGCGCAGGGCAAGCTAGCAAGACAGAAGTTAAGCTCTCCTTGCAACATGGACCTCCCCCACCCTCATTCAGATCTGGCGTTTGGAATTATTTTGGTTTTCATGTGACGTATGCGCGTCATGGACTAAAGTAAAACAGTATGTTGGATGTGCCACGCAATGCTCAATTACATGGGTGGGAACTAGTGTGTTAGCGCAGTTAGCTCGTTAACGTGTTGGCCGTCCAGCCCCACGCACGGTGCGATCAGGGGTAGCTCGTTAACGGAGATTTGCCGTGTTGTGGCGTTAACGTCATTTCAACGAGATTAACGCTGACAGCACTAGTGGGAACACAACGAATATGACTGCACATTTACTCCGACAGCATCCTAGTGCAAAGACAAGTGGAAGCAGACAAAAACAACAAGCATGCATGCTACAAACTTTACCCGAGTCATTTAGACAGCCGTTAGCACATGATTCTCCTTAAGGGGACCTGATATGTTTAATATTGTGGCGAGCTCAGACAAGGAGGAGACGGAGGTGTCGTTTGGTCTTGCTTCCCGTGAGCTAGCCAGGGAGCACAGCCGTTTATTGACATCTGCAGAAGAACACTGCCGCTAGCTAACTGCTCAGCGCGGCAACCGCACAGCAACAACAACAACAACACACAGGGCGCCCTCTGACCCTGGAAGGACACACCGTCGCAGCGAGAGGGCGTCACCCGTCACTATGGCAACATAAACAAAACATAACTGTACAAACAGAACCCCGAACAGCCCTGACCCGCTACAATATGCTGCTGAGAATATAGCCCAGAAGAAGCGTATAGTATAGCTTTTATTTTGGAAAGAGCCATTTCTCTGTAATAAACTCTCTTTTCCAAAGATGAGTGATTCCTCAATCAGATACAGGGCTCGCAAAATTTTTCCAGTTGGGCTACCAGAATCTATCTCTGCCCTGCCCGTCGGCCTATCGCAGGAAGGAAAAATATATGTCAATGCTTTTGCATTCTTTCGGAAATGTAGCTGGGTAATTATGTCATTGGCATCGGTGAGCCACTGTCAATATGTGACATATTGAAGTCGCGTTTGAATTTGCGCTTGTTTTTTTGCTTTCACTTTGCAATCGCGCGAACTGTGTATAGACAGCGACAGCACTGATTGGTGAGTGATGATAATTTGCGCACCAATTCCTCTGACATCGTCTTATTAATCGTTAGCTTACTATGCAAACATGACAAGTGAAATCTCCCGCAGCTTAAACATGTGAGAGGTTGATCGCGCAGAGAATCGCTGAGCGTTATGTGTGTGTGTGTAAAAGCAGCAGGATATATATTTTAGTTCTGCTGAGCCAAATAAGACAGGTCAGGGTGAAGAAGTGACAGCCAAAGAAAAGCTTACCACAAAACGGAGAAGTTATGACAAATCAGACTATAAGGCAAAAAGAAAGTGCAGCTTTATGGTTTCATGGACAAAATAATTTCTGTGGCTGCAATATGACGAGCTAAATAACCAGGGCTGCACATAAGTGGTCCGCAGGTGCGCATTCGCTGTCAAAAAACAAAAAAAAACAAAAACGCGCACAAGATAAGAAGTTGCAACGCGTGTTTGCATACATAAGATTTTCTGGAGGACAGACATTTGTTTAGAACTCTTAAAGATGTCGAAGAAGCAAGCTCCTTTAAGCAATTACTTTGGTGTTCCTCCACCTCCAAACAAATGTCAGAAGGAGTCTGAACCACAAAAGAAGCGTGTATTTTCGGAAAAGTGGTTGCAGGAGGTGAGCTGGCTTCAAACAAATGATGAACGCACAGAGATGTGGTGCGGAATGTGTCGTGAAAATCCCACTCTAGCGGACAAAAACAGTGCTTTTTATATGGACGCAAACGTGCGTTGCAACTTCTTATCTGGTGCGTCTTTTATTTTGACAGCGAATGCGGCACCTGCGGACCACTTATGTGCACCCGTGTAAATAACATAATGTTCTGCCGGGTGTGTTGTTGATTTTCTCTCGATTTCTGAGTCGACAAGCGCCTTTGTTACTGGGACCAGTCATTTTAAGAAAGGCCCCCAATAGAACCCATGAGAAATGCAAGAAATGCATTATTGCTCAGTCTGCAATATCTTTCCCAGAACAAACACCAATTGCAAATAACATCCTAAAAATAAACCTGAAAAATCAGTTTAGAACAGCTACTATGTTGCAAAGAGTGAACTACCACTGGCACAATGCAGCAGTCTGTGCAAACTTCAAACAGCAAATGGCCTCGATCTTGGTTCCACTTGTCTCTTACCCGTGACTTCAGTGGAAATTTTAAATTCAGGATCTGACACAGACTGATTCATGTCCTACACAGTTCTTACAAGTTCATAGAAATTTCTGTTCAATTAGAACCAAGTATTTGAGTTGATGATTGTCATTTTTATACAATGTTGTAATTTGTTTTTCAACAATTTTTTGATTAATGTTTTGTTTCCTTTACAATATTATACTTTAATGTATAATATTGTAACAGAAACAAAACATCAATCAAAAAATTGCTCTCTTTTTTATTCGGGCTACTTACATTTATTTTGGGCTACCAAAAACTGAAGAGTCCCTGCCCGAAGGGCTACCAGGGATTTTGAAATTTTGAGAGCCCTGAGATATGTTTATTTTTTTTAATTACTTTTGTTTCAGCAACATTAAATTGAAAAACTGTACTTTTGAGTTAAAATATATATTTATAATTTCAATAAATGACAAATTAAAAAGGCATGAAAATTTTTTTTGTATCGAAAATATATCGAACCGTGACACCAAAGTATCGAACCGAACCGAACCGTGAATTTTGTGTATCGTTGCACCCCTAGTAATAAGCGAATGATTAATGCAGAAAACAGAGATTTGAGATGAGAAACTGTTCTTGAAGTACAGAGAGAGAGAGCTGTGCATGAAGTGTGAATTTTATCGTGCTGGAAGTAGAGCAGTGAAAGTCAGAGGGAGTTCATGACGATGTTTATCAAATGTGAAGCGTAGTTTGGATCTTCTTTTGCTGCTGGTTCAGTGAGTTTTGGTAGGAGAGAGATAAAAACTGCACTATAAGAAATGTGCATAAAAATTACAGTTAATAACTGTAAAATGGCAACGGTAAATTACCATTGTTCCCGGGATCTGCTGGAGCCACTCGCCTAGCTTGGGAGTCACCGCACCTAGTGCTCCGATTACCACGGGGACCACCGTTACCTTCACCCTCCACATCCTCTCGAGCTCTTCTCTGAGCCCTTGGTATTTCTCCAGCTTCTCGTGTTCCTTCTTCCTGATATTGCTGTCATTCGGAACCGCTACATCGATCACTACGGCCGTCTTCTTCTGTTTGTCTACCACCACTATGTCCGGTTGGTTAGCCACCACCATTTTGTCCGTCTGTATCTGGAAGTCCCACAGGATCTTAGCTCGGTCATTCTCCACCACCCTTGGGGGCATCTCCCATTTTGACCTCGGGACTTCCAGATTATACTCGGCACAGATGTTCCTGTACACTATGCCGGCCACTTGGTTATGGCGTTCCATGTATGCCTTGCCTGCTAGCATCTTGCACCCTGCTGTTATGTGCTGGATTGTCTCTGGGGCATCTTTACACAGCCTGCACCTGGGGTCTTGTATGTATGCATGGAGGGTTTCACCCCAAGTCCAGCACCCTGAGGCTGTACGCTAAGCGGAAGGAAGGGGGCCGGGGACTGGTGAGTGTCAGCACCACAGTCCAGGATGAGACAACGAACATCCAAGAATACATTGGGAAGATGGCCCCAACTGACCGAGTGCTCAGTGAATACCTCAGGCAATACCTCAGGCAGCAGAAACCCAAGAAAGAGGAGGGAGACGAGGAACCATCATGGAAGGACAGGCCCCTGTACCACCGGCAGATAGAGGAGGTGGCTGATATCCAGAAATCCTACCAGTGGCTGGACAAAGCTGGACTGAAAGACAGCACAGAGGCACTAATCATGGCAGCACAAGAACAAGCTTTGAGCACAAGATCCATAGAGGCTGGGGTCTATCACACCAGGCAAGACCCCAGGTGCAGGCTGTGTAAAGATGCCCCAGAGACAATCCAGCACATAACAGCAGGGTGCAAGATGCTAGCAGGCAAGGCATACATGGAACGCCATAACCAAGTGGCCGGCGTAGTGTACAGGAACATCTGTGCCGAGTATAACCTGGAAGTCCCGAGGTCAAAATGGGAGATGCCCCCAAGGGTGGTGGAGAATGACCGAGCTAAGATCCTGTGGGACTTCCAGACGGACAAAATGGTGGTGGCTAACCAACCGGACATAGTGGTGGTAGACAAACAGAAGAAGACGGCCGTAGTGATCGATGTAGCGGTTCCGAATGACAGCAATATCAGGAAGAAGGAACACGAGAAGCTGGAGAAATACCAAGGGCTCAGAGAAGAGCTCGAGAGGATGTGGAGGGTGAAGGTAACGGTGGTCCCCGTGGTAATCGGAGCACTAGGTGCGGTGACTCCCAAGCTAGGCGAGTGGCTCCAGCAGATCCCGGGAACAACATCGGAGATCTCTGTCCAGAAGAGCGCAGTCCTGGGAACAGCTAAGATACTGCGCAGGACCCTCAAGCTCCCAGGCCTCTGGTAGAGGACCGAGCTTGAAGGATAAACCGCCCGCAGGGGCGTGCTGGGTGTTTGTTGTTTTTTTTGTTTTTTTTTATAAATTAATTTTTTCAGGTCCTGAGAAGAATAAAAGCACTTAAGAAAAAAATCTTGACCAAGGCTTTCATAATTCATGCATCAGAGGGTTAAAAAAAGCACTTGGGACAATTGTGTTGGTGACAGCTTTTGTTATAACATCATCCATCCATCCATCTTCATCCACTTTATCCGAGGCCGGGTCACGGGGGCAGCAGCCTAAGCAAAGAGGCCCAGATCTCCCTCTCCCCAGCCACCTCCTCCAGCTTATCCGGTGGAACACCAAGGCGTTCCCAGGCCAGTCGAGAGATATAATCTCTCCAGCGTGTCCTGGGTCTGCCCCGGGGCCTCCTTCCGGTGGGACATGCCTGGAACACCTCACCCAGGAGGCGCCCAGGGGGCATCCTTGTCAGATGCCCGAACCACCTCAGCTGGCTCCTTTCGATGTGGAGCAGCAGCGGCTCTACTCGGAGCCCCTCCCGGATGGCTGAACTTCTCACCCTATCTCTAAGGGAGAGGCCAGCCACCCTTCGGAGGAAGCTCATTTCTGCCGCTTGTATCCGCAATCTCGTTCTTTCGGTCACTACCCACAGCTCGTGGCCATAGGTGAGGGTAGGGACGTAGATCGACCGGTAAATTGAGAGCTTCGCTTTTACACTCAGCTCCCTCTTCACCACGACGGACCGGTGCAGCGTCCGCATTACTGCAGCTGCAGCCCCAATCCGTCTGTCGATCTCCGGCTCCCTTCTCCCATCACTCGCGAACAAGACCCCGAGATACTTGAACTCCTCCACTTGGGGCAGGAACTCATCCCCGACCAAGAGTGGGCACTCCACCCTTTTCCGGCTGAGAACCATGGCCTCAGATTTGGAGGTGTTGATCCTCATTCCCGCTGCTTCACACTCGGCTGCGAACCGTTCCAGTCCGAGCTGGAGGCCCTCACCCGATGTAGCCAACAGAACCACATCATCCGCAAAAATCAGAGATGAGATTCTGAGGCCACCAAAGTGAAAGCCCTCCGCCACTTGGCTGCGCCTAGAAATCCTGTCCATAAAAATTATGAACAGAACCGGAGACAAAGGGCAGCCCTGGCGGAGCCCATCACCCACCGGGAACGAGTCCGACTTATTGCCGGCAATGCGAACCAAGCTCTTGCAACGGTTGTATAGGGATCTAATGGCCCGTAGCAATGGGCCAGACACCCCATATTCCCGCAACACCTCCCACAGGACACCCCAAGGGACACGGTCGAATGCCTTCTCCAAGTCCACAAAACACATGTAGACTGGTTGGGCAAACTCCCATGCACCCTCAAGTATCCTGGAGAGGATAAAGAGCTGGTCCAGTGTTCCGCGACCAGGACGAAAACCGCATTGTTCCTCCTGTATCCGAGGTTCAACTAGCGGACGAACTCTCCTTTCCAGCACCCTGGCATAGACTTTTCCAGGGAGGCTGAGGAGTGTGATCCCCCTGTAGTTGGAACACACCCTCCGGTCCCCCTTCTTAAAGATGGGGACCACCACCCCGGTCTGCCAGTCCACAGGTACTGCCCCTGATCTCCACGCAACATTGCAGAGGCGTATCAACCAGGACAGCCCTACAACGTCCAGAGCCTTCAGGAACTCGGGGCGGACCTCATCAACAGCAGGGGCTCTGCCACCAAGGAGTTGTTTAACTGCCTCAGTGACCTCACCCCCGGAAATTGGCGGGTCATTCCCCTCATCCCCAGACTCTGCTTCCTCCTCGGAAGACGTGTCAGTGGGATTAAGGAGGTCCTCGAAGTATTCCTTCCACCGCCTGACAATTTTCTCAGTCGACGTCAGCAGCGCTCCACCAGCACTATACACAGTGCAGGTAGAGCACCGCTTTCCCCTCCTGAGACGCCTGACGGTTTGCCAGAATCTCTTCGAGGCAGTCCGAAAGTCTTTTTCCATGGCCTCTCCGAACTCCTCCCACACCCGAGTTTTTGCTTCAGCCACTGCCCGAGCCGCATTCCGCTTGGCCTGTCGATACCTGTCGGCTGCCTCCGGAGTCCCACAGGCTAACCAAGCCCGATAGGACTCCTTCTTCAGCCTGGTGGCTCCCTTCACCTCTGGTGTCCACCATTGGGTCCGGGATTTACCACCACGGCAGGCACCAACCACCTTGCGGCCGCAGCTCAATGCAGCAGCTTCGGCAATGGAGCATTGAAGTCTCCCAGCGGTGACCAAGAATGCGGTGACCAAGAAAGACTGCAAAGACGCACTTAAAGAAATGCGAAAGCACAAAAAGGAAGCTAAAGAGCTCCTCAAACACAAAGCGAAACTGGCCAAACAGCAGCTGAAAGAAAAATTTAAAGATGCCGAGGAGCAGCTCAACAAAACCTTAAAAGAGCTGAAGGCAAAAGAAAAGCAAGGCGAGGACAGGAGGGGATTCTGGAGCAGACTGCTGAGAAAGAACTGACCCAGCAGCATCTCAATAGTTTCTTCCTCCTCTCTCCACCTTTCTTTCACCCCATCCTTCTTCTTGGGACGTTTGTTTGTTTTTTAAAAACTCTAATCTAAATACATGCACTGAAATGCACAAATAAAATTGCCATAACTTGACCTCATGTTGCCTGCTTCTTTTCTTGTGTGTCTGTGGATGTAAAACAGTAACACAACTCCTGCTCTGTGTCTTTAATTGTAAATAAATGCAATATGTTTTCATTTTAAAATGCAGTGCAAAAAACTTCTGCTCTGAATCTTTTTTTTAGCAAAAAGCTTTTTTTTGCCTGCTGTGGAAGTTTTCCATTCAAATAAAGCCTGCAGACGAGCGGTGAGCGGTAGCTAACGTTCTTTAATCAAACACACAAAGAACAGACAAGCTTGATGAAGTCCCTGCATGACCGCGGGACAGACGGTCAGCAGAGTCTCCCTGAGCCCAGCATGGCTCTCAGTTAAATACCTTCTCCAGGAACAAAAGGCAATACACAGCTGTTTCACACCTTAAGGTTCCCACTCCCTTGCTGCCTCCCAGAGTCCTCGAAGACACAAAAGACTCTTCCTGTGGAGTTGTCTGCTTCCCTCCAACTTCCTTACTACACCCCCACCATTTGTCTTACTGTATGAGTGTGAGACATGTTAAAATCCAGTGGCACCAAGGTATCATACAATAAAATAATGTGATTAATACATAAGTAAAAGAAATTCCTATACATGCCCCTTCCTGATTTCTTATGTTTTAACATGTTTGTTACACTTACATGTTTCCAAATGTTAACACAGATGTTCAGAGTAAATACAGATTGTAGTTTTTTAAATGATGATTTCATTTAGTTTGGGGAAACAGCTCCAACTTTACCTCATGTAGAAAAAGTCATTTCCTTCTAAACCTAATAAGTGGTTTTGTCATCTAGCAAGAACTGCAATCGAGCATTTGCAATAACTGGTGATGAGTGTGTTACAGCGCTGTGGAGGAAATTTGGTCCTCTCTTCTTTGCAGAATTGTTTTCATTCGGCCACTTTGGAGGGTTTTCCAGCATAGGCTGAGTTTTTAAGGTCATGCTAAACCATCTCAATCTGATTGCAGTCTGCACTTTGACCAGGTCAAAACCTCCATGTTGTTTTTTGAGCCAGTCAGAGATAGAATAGAATAGCCTTTATAGAATAGAATAGCCTTTATTGTCATTGTACAGAGTACAACGAAATTGGAGTGCCACTCCCTTGGTGCAAGTTTCAATAATAAATATAAATGTAAAATATAAAAGGTACAAAAAAAAACAATCGTAAGTACTCAAACAATAGTATGTACAATATATACAGGATAGCAGCATTAATATAATGACAGTATGAATAGCAGCATAATATAATGACAGTGACGGTATGGAATAGGTTCAATTGTTTTTGTGCTTATTTACTACGGTGATAGCTCTGGGAAAGAAGCTATCCCTGAATCTGTTTGTCCTGGTTTTATGTGACCTGTACCGTCGGCCTGACGGTAATAGTTCAAACAGTTGGTTGCTGGGGTGAGAGTGGTCCTTGATGATATTGCCAGCTCTGCTGAGGTACCAAGAGTTTGCAGTGACCTCCAGGCTGGGCAGAGAGCAGCCAGTGATCTTCTGGGCTGTGTTGATGACCCTCTGCAGTACTTTCCTGTCTGCAGCTGAGCACCCTGCATACCATGTTGTTATGCCGTACGTTAGGATGCTCTCTATGGTGGCTCTGTAAAATGTCACCAGCAGCCTCTCCTCCAGGTTGTTCCTCCTGAGCACTCTCAGAAAGTGGAGACGCTGCTGGGCCTTTTTAACCACCGCTGTAGTATTTGCAGTCCAGGAGAGGTCATCAGAGATCTGCACGCCCAGAAACCTCATGGAGTGTACCCTCTCCACACAGCTCCCGTGAATGTAAAGTGGGGCCGGGTCTGCTCTGCCCTTCCTGAAGTCCAAGATAAGTTCTTTAGTTTTCGTGGTGTTCAGTTGGAGGTTGTTAACTGAACACCACTCAGTCAGTCTGTTGACCTCATCTCTGTAGTCCGACTCATCCCCCCTTGAGATGAGTCCAACCACTGTGGTGTCATCCGCGAACTTTATGATGGTGTTTGAGAGATGGGTAGGGGAGCAGTCGGATGTGTAGAGCGTAAACAGGAGGGGACTCAAAACACATCCTTGTGGAGACCCGGTGCTGAGTGTGATGGTGCTGGACCGGTGGGGGCCGAGTCTGACAGACTGTGGTCTATTTGTCAGGAAGTCCTTGATCCAGAGGCAGATGGGGGTGGAGAGTCCCAGGTGAGACAGTTTCTGGACCAGGATCTCCGGGATGATATGATTGAATGCTGAGCTGAAGTCCAGAAAGAGCATTCTCACATAGCTTCCTCGGTGCTCCAGGTGACTCAGCGCAGTGTGGAGCGCTATGGTGATAGCGTCCTCGGTGGAACGATTTGTCCTGTAGGCAAATTGGTGGGGGTCCAGAGTGGGAGGCAGACCGGCCCTGATGTGCTGACAGACCAGTCTCTCAAAGCACTTCATCACTACAGGCGTAAGTGCAACAGGCCTGTAGTCATTTGGGCTGGCCACAGCTGTCTTCTTGGCGATGGGGATGATGGTGGAGGTTTTGAGGCAGGGCGGGACGGTGTTTGATGACAAGGAAAGGTTGAAGATTTTAGTGAAGACTCCGGTCAGTTCGTCAGCACATGCTCTGAGAACCTTTCCATGTATTCCATCAGGACCTGCCGCCTTCCTGGGATTCACTGACCTTAGAACACACCTCACTTGGTGCTCCCTAAGTGTTAGTGTGCCAGTGCTGGGGGCGGGTGGAAGTGGTGTGGCAGCTGAGGGCTTGGTCGTCTCAAAGCGGGCGAAGAAACGGTTTAGATCCTCAGCCAGTGAGGCATCAGTCCTAGATGTTGCCTGGTTATTGCTTCTGTAGTTGGTAATGTGATTGATCCCCTGCCACATTTTTCTGGGGTCGTTGTCAGCAAAGTGATCTTCAATCCTCCTCCTATAGGCAGCCTTAGCTTTCCTGATGCCTCTACTCAGGTCTGCCCTGGCTGCCCTATACGCAGCCCTGTCCCCTGACTTGAAGGCAGTGTTGCGGCTTTTTAGGAGGGATTGCACTTCGCTATTCATCCAGGGTTTTTGATTTGGAAATACCCTGACCCTTTTGTTGACGGTGACATTGTCAACACAGTTCCTGATGTACGAGAGTACAGTGTCCGTGTACTCCTGGAGGTTGTGGCTGGAGAATAAATCCCATACAGTTGTTGAGAAGCAGTCCTGCAGTTGAGAAAGGGCTCCTTCAGGCCAGGTTTTTATTGTCTTTGTCTGGGGCTTTGTTTTTCTCAGCAGGGGGGTGTAGGTGGGGGTGAGGGACATGCAGAGGTGGTCAGATCCAGCCAGGTGGGGGAGGGGTGTCGCTCTGAAAGCATGCCTGATGTTTGAATAGACATGGTCCAAAGTGTGTTCTCCTCTCATAGCAAAGTCCACAAACTGGACAAATTTAGGAAGCACAGTCTTTAGGCACGCTTTGTTAAAGTCGCCGGCGACAATAAAAACCCCATCGGGGTGGGCAAGCTGTTGTTTGTTTATGGTGTTGAGCAAGAGGCTGAGAACCGTGCTAACGTTAGCATCCGGCGGTATATAAACAGCTATCACAATAACTACTGTAAACTCCCTCGGGATGTAAAAAGGTCTGCACGAGACTGCCAGAACCTCCAAATCAGGAGAACAGTGTGTGTGAATGATCCTGCTGTTACAGCACCACTCGTTATGCACGTAAACATATAGCCCCCCTCCTCTGCTTTTACCTGAGTTGCTGTTTCTGTCATGCCGGTGTAGCGTGCGGCCTGCTAACTCGACTGCAGCGTCGGGAATCAGCGGGTGAAGCCACGTCTCCGTAATAAGAATAATGCTGCAGTTACGTGCAAAGCTTGTGTTGGCTATCTGTAGCTCCAATTCGTCAAGTTTGTGGGTGATGGATCTGGCGTTCGATAGGAAAAGGCTCGGAAGTGCTGGCCGGTGTGGATGTTTGCGTAGCCTAGCGTCTGAGCCCGACCGGCATCCCCTCTTCTGCTTTCTTTCCCTCCGTCGCCTTCTACGCTTGCTGGGCGGGCAGACCATCCACGGTGACCCTGGCGGTCTCGCTATCTCCACCAGGATGTTGTGTGTTCGCTGATAGTCGCCAGAAACAGACAAACTATATTTAAAACCTAGGTCAATTAGGTTCTGGCGACTGTAAGAGATGGCGGCGTTGCAAACATTCAAAAATATCCACATTAAAAGTAAAAACAAGCACCAAACTGGAGAGCTAAGAGCCGCTGCACCCGTGCGCGCCGCCATCTTGTTGTGATAGATGATCTTGCTGCTGTGTTTTGCATTATTGTCCTGGTGCACTTGAGCTTCAGGGCACATTAAATGAGACAAGTGAGGCCTTCAGGTTTTCCACATTTTCTGGATTAAGGCCCTCATCGTGGATCGATTCCCAAAGCGCTTGAAATGCCTTTGTAACCCTTTCCAGACTGATAGAGTTCAGTGTTTCTTAGCTGTTTCTTTAGATGTCCACGATGTTGTTTTCTGAGATCTTTTAGTCAACTTCACTTTTTTTTTGCCTGTCCCATTTGGTTCTTTAGCCGTCAGAATTGTTGTCTGAAGACCAACAAGGAGACCCAATGGATTTACTTTCCCAAATGGATCATCGTGGCATTGTCGTATTGGTCCATTTGATCGACCTTTGTTGTTATTATTTATTTTATTTTATTTTCAGTTGTTACAGACGGGACAGACATGACTGAGGGATAGGAAAGGGAGAAAGAACGATGAAGGAGAGGAGCAAAGAGCAAAGAAAAAGTGAAGAACAATATTCACCTTATGTTTAATTTCTACCTTCATTAAAGAGACTCAGAGAAAGTTTGAGGTTAGATAAATAACTTGTAACCAGGTACATATCTGAAAATTTCCTTTGTGTAATGTATTTTATTATTTTTGTTGCATGAAGAATCTGTGTATGTGGACACTCACTATTTGCCCTCTTTTTCAGGTCCTCACGTGTGTCCTTTACAAGCAGAGACTCACTGATAGACGACTCTGTTACCAGTTCTAGGGCTGACGCACCCACCCACGTCCCCACCCCCGGTGTATCCTTTATAGGTATGCAAGTTTCTAAATGAAATAAATCACATTGACCTTAAAAATGTGGTTAATCTTAACCAAAGTCCTCAGTTATGGGAAAATGAACTGGAAATGCAAGTTGTGCAACTTCACAACCACAAAAAGATTAGACCTGCTGAAACACGTCCCCCTGAACCAAAACTGAGTCCACAAAGACACAAAAACAGTTCAAAACAGGGACGCAAACGTCCAAAGAGGTCAGAAGGTCAACCCGGGGGGCGACAGCACAAAAGTTCACAATTCAGGGGCTGGCCACGTGAAAAAGTGGAGACAGGTCAGGGGGCCGACCGTGCGGAAGGCAACGGCGGCGACTCAGGCGAAGGCGGTCTGGGGGCCGACCACGACGGCAATGACGTAGAGACAGGTCAGGGGGCCGACCGTGCAGAAGGCAATGGCGGCGACTCAGGCGAAGGCGGTCTGGGGGCCGACCACGACGGCGATGACGTCCGGCTAGAGGCCCAGAAACTGGCCGACGATGCCAAGGTGCTGGATGTACTTTGGACGGGGGTGTAACAATCGCTGGACCAGGCGTGGAGGACGAAGGCTCGGAGGCCGGACCAGGCGTGGCAGAAGCAGAGGCCGCGGCTGGACCAGGCGACGCAGAAGTAGATGGTGGCTGGACGGGCCCCTCTGACCCTCCAGCTGACGTGGCTTGAGGCTGAACGGGCCCCTCGGACCCTCCAGCTGACGTGACGTGAAGTGGTGTGGCTGCTGCAGGGTGCCGGAGTGGCACACCCAGGCATTCAGCTACGGATGCAGGATGAGCAGTTATGGAGACCCCTGGCAAAACAGAGAGCTGAACAGGGGGCTGAGCCGTTACTCTGGCAGAAGAAAGATGCCGCTGACTCTCTGGGGAATTTAATGTAACATCACACGGTTCATTTCCCACCAGATCGCCCCTGAAAACATTATTCATTTGGTCACCATCTGGTTCAGAACCCAGAACAGAAATGTCCATGGCAGTCTGAGAGAAAGTGGTGTCGCAGCCAAGTACTAGGTGTGTGTTCCTTTCAGAGGTCTGCCTGTCATTGTCCAAATTCATATTCTCGTTTTCCTTCACAAACATAAAGTCAGAGTCTTTATTCTCAGTCTCTGGTTCTTTTAACTCAGAAACAGAAAAACACAAACTCAGATTGGCTGCCTCACCCTCACCAGAATTACATTGATTAATCTTGAACACACAGGCAGCATCTACCCCATAATATTGCCCAGAGTCAGTAACAGTCTCTGCACCATCTCTAGCGGAAATCTCGCCATCCCTAGCAAGCAAGTTAACTGTTATGGACAAACCCTGTTCGAAAGGTGGACCCCCAAGGCTCTCAGCACAGTTTATTTCCTCTGTCACAGGAAGACAACGTGACGTTTCTTCAGTCTCCACCTGTGACAGGGTTTCAGTCACCAAAGGGGCTAGTTCGACCACATGAGCTGCATTTATAACTGAACCGTTCCTAGAAACATGATTAATCAGTTCATGGCTAGGTTCCTGGACATCCATTAAGTCGGCACAACTGGTCAAAGAAAACTCATTCACGTTCATTTTGCAGTCATGTGATGGCCTTGTAACCTGATCAGAGTCTGTGCTTACACATACAGCAGTTACACTTCCTTCTGATGGGACGGCTGGCACTAGGTTAACGCCAAGAGTCTGAATAAACTCTTCTGTGATTGGTTTGACAGAGCCATTAGCTTTAGCAGAAAACACATTAGGCACAAATGAAGCAAAAGTGACGCTGTCAGAGGGGATTGAAGCTTCATTATGCTCTGACTGACAGGAATCATGCGGCTCGGCCTGGTATTTGGCAGTCTCAGGCCTGCATTCTCCAGCTAGCCCTCCACCAGAAGCTGACTTAGACAGAGACTCTGAGTCATCTATGAATGGAGGTGCAGCTAACACAGTGTCTAATAGAGCTGTGGCTGCCAGTGGTGGTGCAGACTGTGAGCTTACTATAGCAGTAGTACTCCCAATCAACACCCCATCTTGAAATGATTTAGAAGAATCAAAAGAACATGGTTCCAAATTTACACAAACTGACGGTAAAACATGACCATTAGAGACAGTATCGGAGGCCCAGATCTCAGCCTCAGCATTCACTGCGCCCTGCGGGGGGCTGGAGCTACATGGTTCAGACATGTGTGCCCCATCTTCTTCCGGGGGGCACAATTCACTCTTAGAGTTCAGAGCATAGACCACATTGCCATTACTGTTCTCTTGATCTGGAACACAAAACTCAGGTGAATTGTGCTTGTTGAGTACAGGAGTGAGAGCATCACTCAGAGATCGCTTTGAATTGTTCTCCTCTGGTTTACACAATTCATAACAAGTAGATGAGTCACAAGATGGATGAGCTAAGGAACAGTCAAGTTGATCACCGGGTACAGACAGGGTGTCATTATTAAAGTCACACCGCTCATGACCAGAGGTTATATCACCACCCTTCACACCAAACATGAGTTCGTGATCAATACTTTCATCGTTTAGCAAGAGAATGGGTGGTGTTGAGGAGCACTGGGTCGCTATCGCTCCTCCAGCACATGTAGAAATTGTCTTTATCTCTGGAGCATCTGCGAACCCTTCATGGCAGTCACATTCCAGCAATTTAGGAAGACTTTGAGGCGAAAGATTGTCACTAACCTCTATTATTAACGGAGTCCGAGAGGAAACGAGAGTTCCACCAACCTCCAGCTGCTGCATGGTGCTGCGGCGACGTGGATGTCGCCTCTTCCTTGAGGAAACCACTGAGGCTGAAGCATTGGCTGTTGGGGAAGTGAGGGGTGGCAGACCCTGGCAGCTCCGAGGGCCCCCGAGAGCCAGGCGTGTTCCCCGAAAGATGTGCTGACAATCGGGGGTGAGCCACGGCTTTCCCCGGAGCTCCTCCTCTACGTGGGTGCAAGCTGCTTGCTGCCGCTCACAGAGGCCGGACTCCATGATTTCCGTAGTAGGTCTTTCTGAACAACTAAACACAGTTCTGTCGGCTTTGGAGCACAATTCCGCTATAGTTTCCGGCCCCGGCAAATCAATGCTCATCTCCCTCTTCTCCATAGAAGGATCGTGAGGCACAAAAACACAGTCACTCACCGGAGTTAGCGTGGTGCAACGGCGGCGCCGGCGGCGCTTCTTTCTGGTAGCTGGTGCGATGGACGCTGATGCCACCAAAGCAGAGGGTGACGTAGCGGCAATCTCATCCTCTGCCCATATCCTCGCTAAAGGCGAGGCAGGGGAAGTGAAGTCCGAGCGGGGTGGAGAGGGCGAGCGGCTGGTAGGCGGTGCAACAGGTGTGAGTTCCTCCTCCAGAATGAGCCAGGGCTTCCACCGGAGCTCGTCCTCCCGATAAGCCCATAACACCTGCTGCCGCTCTTCCTCACCAAAGTGTATGGCCTCCGTCATCTCCGTGCGCCGCGCTGTGTGGCCAGACCGCGGTGAAGACCCGGAAGCCGATGAGGCGCGAGCGGATGGTGTGTCGGTGGTGAGCCTCACCGTTCCGACCCCAACTGCGTCTGGCTCGCGAAGCAGCGGGGAAACAGGACAACAGCAGGGCTCTGGCGGCGCAGCCCGCACACTGGGCAGCTGCGGCTGCGGACGGAGTTGGAGAGCGGTGACGAGAAAGTCAACGATCAGCGGGTGTAGTGCCTCCCATAACCAGGGAAATACAGACGCGCATACTCCCACTTGGCGGGCTAACTCCTCCCGTTCCTCCACTCCGGAACACTGCAGCCATTTACTACATAGCGACTCCACCGTCTGGATGATCTCCCTCTCTTGTGTCGCTGGGTCCGGCATGGTCGCGTCGTACTGTCACCGTCGCAGTGGCAGACCGTGTGGAGAGTGTGTTGAGGACCCAGGTGCGAACACAAGTGAGGATACGGGAGTGCACTTAAACAAAAGCGAGCCTTTTATTGTGGCTGATGATCACGAAAGAAACAAACAAGAATGAGGGCAGCACAAGAGCAGTAACTAAACAAACCTAAACTGGGAACAAACTATGCTATGGCTGGGGATACAAAAGACTGGGCATGGGAACACGGAGGGTGGGAACACAGACGACGCGACACAGACTACATGAAACACAGAGACTAAATACACGAGGGATGATCAGGGGAAGTGGCCACACATGGGAGCACAGCTGACAAAGATAAACATAACAAGACATGGCAGGAGTAAACAACACTGACGGGAGACTGTCAAAGTAAAACAGGAAGTACACAGAGGTGCAAACAGGAGGAGAGAGAGAGCATGGGCATAGTGGGCTGGGGAAACATGGAATGAAACACAAGGAGGGGAGACGAGGGCTCACAGATACATGGAGGGGCACACAGGGGGTAAAAGTCACAAGGGGAAATCAAATAAGGAACAATACACAAAAAGACATGAATACTAAGACTGCTGGGCCAACATGGCCCAGGATCATGACAAATACATGGGCATTTTGGTCGAGTCCACTCCATACCCCTACACAAAAAGTGTAGGAGGTAATGCACACGTAAACTGGTGTTTGTTGAGAATGATACCACTCATGATTGGTGACAAAGTACCAGAAGATGAGCCTGCTTGGGAGGTTTTGATGACCCTGAAAGATGTTGCTGAGCTTGTCATGGCTCCTCTCCACACAGATCACACAATAGGATACATGCAAAGTAAGATCTCAGAACACCGTTACAGATATTTAGAAGTGTTCCCAGAGGAGAAACTGAGACCAAAACATCACTTTCTCGAGCACTATCCTTTGCTTACAACTGTTTACGGGCCACTTGTACATTTCTGGACTATGCGATTTGAAGCCAAACATCGATTCTTTAAAAGGATTGTGAGGCAGACTGGGTGTTTTAGAAACATCCTCATGACAATGGCGAGAAAACATCAATTGATGATTGCGTATCATACCCACGATTACAACCACCAAAGGCCAGCACTGTCAGTGTCCCAGAAGACTCCAGTGGCAGTCGATGTTCTAAAAGACAGCATTAAGGAGTCCCTTGCAAGGAAGTTCTCCAGGGAAGACTTTGTGAACATGACAATTAAAGCAACCATTTTAGGCACAGACTATAATATTGGCATGATGCTGCCGTTTGGCTCAACAGGAGGCCTACCTGACTTTGCAGAAATCCATCAAATAGTCATTGTGCACAGAACTCCTGTTTTTGTTCTGAAGTTGCTTAGAGGCTGTGAACACCTGAGGAGTTTCAAAGTAGAGCCCACAGGAGAGACAGAAATCCTTAAACATTCTGAACTGAAAGAAACATGGCTGCATACAATACAGCAGATGGCCGTATGGTGTCCCTTAAACACTTCATTTGCACATCAGAGTAAGTGTAATGGGTTGATTATTTCTGTTATATCAAATGTTTGTGCACTTATTGAAATTATTGAAAAAATATATTATTTTACCAACAACTATATGGGCGGGCGTCCTGTCTTATTTGTTTATTGTAATGTTTATTTAACAGGAACAATACATATAACATTGAAAAAGAAAATGGAAACGTGATGCATACTTAACCCTCCTCTATTCTATTGCCCTTATCTCCCTCTTCTTAAAATGACAATCAAAAATTATTTATTCCAAATTCTACTGAACTAAATCTCTGCTTTTATTTCTCTGGCAGAAGATAATGAAGAAAATATATGCATGTAAGCTTATCAACTATTAATAACCTGTCTCAATTTCTTTTCTTTCTCTGTCTCTACAGCTGAGGAAACACAAACCAAAAAACAATGGCAGTCCAGTTAAGAGTCGTTTTAGAAGAACACAGCATTCAAAAGTTGACACTTCCAACAGGAATTCCTAATACAGTGGACGGGGATACATGGGGAATTTGGACTGCTATACCAAGACAAAGACTTTGACAATCAGTTTTTCAGTGTCATCTCGACTGCTGACTTGTATGACAAGGCCACTGTTAAAGTGATCCTTAAAGAGCCAGTAATCACCCTTGACTTACAACCAGCATGTGAATCAGGATCATCGTCTGCATTGAACTCTTCGACTTCAGTGAGCACCCATCCTGCAAGTACTACTGAAACGGACATCTGCCCTGCCAGTCATGATGCACCCTCACAGGTGTCCGACTGCGCATCGTCAAGGTCCAGTGACACCATCATTCTCCCTGATTCATGTCGCCCTGCTGCGTGGCCAGTGCCATTTCAAGTACCGGAGTTTTCCCGAGACATACAACTAATCCTCGCTGAGGCAAACAACTCATATCGCAACACTGGAAGACCTTTCATGGATGCCAGTGTTAAATCAGCAACAATGCAAGACCTTGCAAAAGTAATTTTTTCGTACACTGCTTACCCAACCAATCAGCAGATCCTCTCAGTGCCTGAAGCCTTGGTTTCAAAGTTTGCGTGTCTTAAGGAGCCAGGATCATTTGCCGGCTTATATGGCTGGCAGCAGCGCATAAAAAACAAGATGCACAATTACCGTGCCAAGCTAAGATCTCGAAAATTTTCTTACCCGGAAATTGAAATTAATGCCTTAAAAAGGAAGCATCCAGCTGATGCAGTGCCATCAAAGAATGTAAAAAAGCCAAAAAAAAGCAGAGGTTAATTATCTCCCTCCGCATCCTACTGGAGAAACCCAAGAGACACTGGAGAAAGAGAGGCTGGAATTAATTTATGAAATAACAAAGAAAAACAACGCAAAGATAATTGCAGAAAAAATGAATAAAACGTTCTCTAGCCGAAGACTTGGAGTGGTCAGCCTCTGCCCCTCTGTGGGTGAGTTAAAAGAAAGGTGGCCAGCATTATTCACTGAGGCTCAGGTGAGTATGTGTGATAACTATTCCTATCCACCAAAAAACAAATGTCAAACAAATGTCAACAAATTGAAATGTCATTTTTTTGTCCCTTTACTTCTTAGCTCATCGAAGAGTTCAGACGCATCACCACAGTTTCTTTGGTGGAGACATTCATGCTGAAACTTGATGAGTACACACCAGGTCTTTTGCAGCTTATGCCTGCCAAAGGAGGAGCTGCTGGTTCCAAGATGAGACCTCTGCTGGACACTTTGAATGACCTATGTTATTTGACTTTTTTCACAAATATGTAATTATGGAGGGCTGCAGTGGGTAGCAAGAAGGTCCTGGGTTCAAATCCCGGCCCAGGGTCTTTATGCATGGAGTTTGCATGTTCTCCCTGTGCATGTGTGGGTTCCCCCCGGGTACTCCAGCTTCCTCCCACAGTCAGAGAGCATGGCTGTTAGGTTAATTGGTCTCTCCAAATTGTCCTTAGGTTTGAGTGTGTGCGTGGTTGTTTATCCTGTCTGTCTCTATGTTTCCTTGTGATTGGCTGTCCAGGGTGTACCCAGCCTCTCACCTGTTGAAAGCTGGAGAGAGGCATCAGCCATGTTTTTGTTTTTAAGGAATTCAGTCTTAATGTAAGTAAATCACTCGACTTAGTCTTTTCACTAAATTGTATCTCCCTACAGACACAGAGCATCGAGAAGAAAAGGGATCTCCTTATCTGCTGCCTCATTAGCTACCTCGGGGAAAGACAAGAAGATCTTTTTCATGACTGCCAGGTTTGTCATATTGATAACAGTTCACTTATTAACTCAAGGGATCCTAATGTTCTTCTCTCCTGTCCTCTCCTATCCCCTGTTCTCCCCTTCTCTATCCATCGTGTCCACTCCCCTCTTCAGATCAACTGAAATATATTGAAAAAGCATCTTAAATAAAATAAAACATGTGTATGCTTTTTGTTTCTTTCTTTTTAACACGTAGGAATGTGAGGATTACACAGACAATATGATGAAGGTGATCGTGATCCACAACATCATGGCTGAGGAGGATCCATCAGATGTGTCCGTTGTGATTGAGGGAAACCAAGTGATGGAGGGATGTGGAAGCCGAGCAAAGGCATGTGTACTGCTGATGGGACTGATATATGCCCTCAACCTCGAATATCCGAAGGAGCTGAAGAACACATCTGACACTTTTCAAAAACTGTTTTTGGAACTTGACGGGGCGAAACTACTGAAAAGGGTCCACGGCCTCAAAAATAAGCTTATGCAATGCACACACCTTTCCCCTCTTGTTCCCAGAGGACATAGCTTGGTGGAGCTGTAATTTTTCTTCTGACAGCAAGCACAGAAACTATTGCATGTTGGTGTTAGTGTTCTGTTCTATCTGTTTGATAACGTACATGCACAGAAACAACTTGTAGAGTTTCTGTGCTTTTGG
This sequence comes from Copadichromis virginalis, assembly GCF_057382275.1. Taxonomy (NCBI): domain Eukaryota; kingdom Metazoa; phylum Chordata; class Actinopteri; order Cichliformes; family Cichlidae; genus Copadichromis; species Copadichromis virginalis. The sequence goes on from NC_140625.1 coordinate 2,045,554, forward strand.
CTTTTAAAATGGACTGAGTGGCCTTTGAAAGTGTTGTCTGCATTAGCTGTTGTGTTGCACTTTATTCTGTATTTTTATGGAATAAAAACTTTGAGATGAGGAACCATTTGAATATATATATATATATATATATATATATATATATATATATATATATATATATATATATATATATATATATATATAGCACAAGTCACCATCAAGTGCGGGATCTACCAAGGAGATGCTCTGTCCCCACTGCTGTTCTGCATAGGGCTGAACCCCCTCAGTGAGATCATTAACAAGACTGGCTACGGATACCGACTACGGAACGGAGCAGTTGTCAGCCACCTCCTGTACATGGATGACATCAAGCTGTATGCCAAGAGTGAACGAGACATCGATTCACTGATCCACACTACCAGGCTATACAGCAATGACATTGGAATGTCGTTCGGACTGGAGAAGTGTAGTCGGATGGTATCAAAGAGAGGGAAGGTAGTCAGAACTGAGGGGATTGAACTACCAGAAGGCAACATTGCAGACATAGAGGACAGTTACAAGTACCTGGGGATCCCGCAGGCAAATGGGAACCATGAAGAGGCCGCTAGAAAGGCTGCAACCACCAAGTACCTGCAGAGGGTCAGGCAAGTCCTGAGGAGTCAGCTGAATGGTAAGAACAAGATCCGGGCCATCAACACGTACGCCCTGCCCGTGATCAGGTACCCTGCTGGGGTAATAGGCTGGCCAAAGGAGGAGATAGAAGCCACTGACATAAAGACAAGAAAGCTCCTTACCATGCATGGAGGGTTTCACCCCAAGTCCAGCACCCTGAGGCTGTACGCTAAGCGGAAGGAAGGGGGCCGGGGACTGGTGAGTGTCAGCACCACAGTCCAGGATGAGACAAGGAACATCCAAGAATACATTGGGAAGATGGCCCCAACTGACCGAGTGCTCAGTGAATACCTCAGGCAGCAGAAACCCAAGAAAGAGGAGGGAGATGAAGAACCATCATGGAAGGACAGGCCCCTGCACGGTATGTACCACCGGCAGATAGAGGAGGTGGCTGATATCCAGAAATCCTACCAGTGGCTGGACAAAGCTGGACTGAAAGACAGCACAGAGGCACTAATCATGGCGGCACAAGAACAAGCTCTGAGTACAAGATCCATAGAGGCTGGGGTCTATCACACCAGGCAAGACCCCAGGTGCAGGCTGTGTAAAGATGCCCCAGAGACAATCCAGCACATAACAGCAGGGTGCAAGATGCTAGCAGGCAAGGCATACATGGAACGCCATAACCAAGTGGCCGGCATAGTGTACAGGAACATCTGTGCCGAGTATAACCTGGAAGTCCCGAGGTCAAAATGGGAGATGCCCCCAAGGGTGGTGGAGAATGACCGAGCTAAGATCCTGTGGGACTTCCAGACGGACAAAATGGTGGTGGCTAACCAACCGGACATAGTGGTGGTAGACAAACAGAAGAAGACGGCCGTAGTGATCGATGTAGCGGTTCCGAATGACAGCAATATCAGGAAGAAGGAACACGAGAAGCTGGAGAAATACCAAGGGCTCAGAGAAGAGCTCGAGAGGATGTGGAGGGTGAAGGTAACGGTGGTCCCCGTGGTAATCGGAGCACTAGGTGCGGTGACTCCCAAGCTAGGCGAGTGGCTCCAGCAGATCCCGGGAACAACATCGGAGATCTCTGTCCAGAAGAGCGCAGTCCTGGGAACAGCTAAGATACTGCGCAGGACCCTCAAGCTCCCAGGCCTCTGGTAGAGGACCCGAGCTTGAAGGATAAACCGCCCGCAGGGGCGTGCTGGGTGTTTTTTTTTTTTTATATATATATATATTTTTTTTATTTTTTATTTTTGGGGGGGGGGGGGGGGGGTGCATTTTACCTTATATGAATAGGTAATGTTTATCAACTGATAATAATTAAATTTTATTAGTAATTATCAGGTATTACCAACTAGCAAACAGGAGATAATTTTACCTCATTTCAATGAGTAAGCAGCTGTTGAATGTATACATAAATATGGGGTAAATTTTACCCAATTTAATTAAGTATTTCATAGCTTTTTATTGAAGTTATTTTATACACAATATATTGAACTAAATCTACCCCAAAAAAGTCAATGCAAATTGTTACCTCAGATTTATTGGGTAGATTCTATAGATGACTTCTTACAGTGCAGCCAGAAACATGTTTCCCCACTTTCACAATGCTGAGGTGTCAAATCCACAACCCCCAACAGATGATTTGTTACACGCGGGTGTGAAGGGCAAGCTTTACTTACACAGCCTCACACACAGTAGATTTTTAAAGTTTTTTGGGTGCAGTGGTTTAGCCACAGGTGCAACATCCACTTTTGATAAAGATCACTCCACCTGTTTATTTCTTAAGAAATGAAGCGTCTTTATTAAGCTCCTATTTATAAATGTCTACACAATAATAGACACCATGTGCTCTGTGACATTATAGTCTTCTACTGCTGCTTCCATTTTAAACTCCCAACCTTTCAGGTTGTTATGAACGACTTATATTTCTAACATTTTGTGATGTAAAAGTGAACCATGTTTTTTTTTTATTTTCTGTGTGATGGAAGGATTAAGACACGAGTTATTTAAACAATTATAAATGACAGTGTGATGGCCATAGTACTTTATATGGGCCAAATGTGTTAAGGATAATGTTTATCAATGTAAAATTGCAAAGAACTTGTGGATAGAATATAACATTTTGTAAACAGTTACCTCAGAAGCTGTACTGTCAGCCCTATGTATGTAAGGTAAAACTTTCCACAGTACTTCCACTTAAGTAACTAAACACATAAAGTCACTCTTACCAATAATCCGCTGCTCCTTGAAAAAGTAGCACAAACAGACAACTGACTGAGCAATGATAAGTAGAGCTACCCGAGGCCGATACTCAAGCAGAAGAAAATTAAAAGTTGTTGTTTTTGTGGCTCGAAAAATTAAAGAATGTATGTTTAATAATTCAACAAGACCCGCACCTTCAACACATGTACATTCAAATTTTGGAACAGGCTCAACATTGCTGTTGTTTAATAGTTTTTATCCGTTCGAAAAAGTCATTTTACGGCTTTAATGTTTCCAGCTGATAAGGAGAATGAGTGCGTTTCAAATGTGCGTCCAAAGGCTTTAAACATCTGTGATAGGTTTGTAGCATAAACCTATTCGTTAAGGACAATTTAATTACACAGCAAAGCAAGACACGAGTAGGCAAAGTTCTTCCTGTTTCTCATGCACGGGAGAGAACCGGACAAACGCCGTTCCTTCGCTTGACCCCAGTTGCTCTCATCCGCTCCCCCGTAACACTGCTCTTTTATTGAGGTTACATGAATATGCATAGGTTCATTAACATATTACGTCTACATACAAACAAAGAGTACCTTGCCTGTGCGTTGTGTAAGTATGTGTGTGTGTGTGTGTGGGGTCAGAGTGTGACCCCATAAATGACTTCCCTAAACCTGCTGGTCTGGAAGTCCAACAGTTCATCTAAACAAAAGGCACTTAGACTAAAACAGATATAGCTACGTTTATCCTACCATAAAACAATAAGAGCAGGTACGACCTCCCCCATGCTCCCAGGATGTGGGCGTGAATGCCAGAGCACTCTGGAATGCACACAAAGCCTCTGCAGACTATTAAGGATCAAACCTCTACCAATCTACAACTAATTATAAAACTCTAAGCCTATATAAGTAGATATTTCTAAGCATAAATGACAATCAACAATACAAACCCTAACAATCTGCTTTGTCTGTAACGACAGTATCAAACTACAGAGCATTGTTTTTACTAAAATTCAACATTTTCAGATGAAAATTTGGCTGCTTTTTGTTTTTTTCACTGTAACACCCCCTCAATGCCATTTTTAGGATATTCTTGGTGATCCCATTTTTCATATTTATGCTTTTGGCACTGAGGGTATCTAATATACACATTGTCACTGTGTTTTGTACTACCAGCTGTGAGGACTCTGCTTTTGCTTTGAGCAGTCTGTTTTTATTTTGTCTCGTGAGTGTTTTTTTCAAACGAGATCCTCGTCAGTTTGATTTTGTTACCACAAACTTTGTCTGAAGTTCACAACAGAGGTAAAGAGATTTAAACACCCCAGTTTAAGGACGCAGCCAGGGGTTGGACCAGCTGCACAGGACAGGTGAAGCAGAGAGTGTCCGGGGAGATGTGCAACAGAAGCAGAGGGAACATTTTACAAGATGATAAATGGCAGATTTAGGTGATTAAGGATTTGTTGACAAGATTAAAAGACACGCCCGTCAGAGTTCAGATAAAACTGAGGTTATTGTAACGGGCGTAAAAATCTTAGAAACACTGTGGCTAACAAGATCCTTACTCTGGATGGCATCGTCTTGAGCCGCCTGTTGTAGTGATTTGGCACATTATAAGTAAAATTGAAACATACAATCCCATAGCACAACATCAACAAAAATAAAAATGCTTTTTACAGAAAAGAATTGTAACTTCACAATTCATCACCGGTTACGTGGGTACATAGGGTAAGTCCTCATCATTATCCCATAGCGGTTCCAGTAATCTCTCAGGGCCTTGGAAGGGTGGCCATGCCCGGTTTACCTCATCAATGTCGGGAGAGTCGCTGAAATACAAAAAAATATTCCTCGTTGTCAGTGTCCATAGTCCACAGTTGTGGTGGTGGAGCTCCACTCTGACACTGGTGAATACGGTGCATCTTCACTCCAATCTTCAAATGTAGGGTTCGTGGCTGGATCTTCAGAGACTAAAGATTGCTCAGGATCCCTGGTACCAAGTACCAGATATGTACCAAGTTCTGTCACTCTGACACTTAGAGTGTCAGAGTGACACTAACCACTAATCAACTGGTTAGTGACCCTAACCAGTTGATTGAGCAGAAGGGCTGGAAGATGCCATTTTCATGGAGAATTTCAAGCCCAACAGATGGGAATTACCATTCTTTTCCAAAGTTGCAGCTGCTAGAGACACAGTGGCCAACTCTATGGTTTTTGAAAATTGCTGCCACTCCTACCAACACCCTTTAATAAGATCAACCCACTTCCAGATCACGCCCCCTTCTGTTATTTTATTTTATTTTGTATGAACTCAAAATCTTTAGAGTTTCATATTTATAAAGTATATCAAAGAATACATTTATACCATTGTATGAGCTACACTTCTTGTAAAAAAAGAAACTGATTGGAAATGCATTTGAGAAAAGCTCCTGCTGTGAGGGCACACACACACACACACACACACACACACGGACACACACACACACACACACACACACACGGACACACACACACACACACACACACACACACACACACACGGACACACACACACACACACACACACACACACACACACACACACACACAGAGAGAGAGGGGGGGGGGGGGGAGATCATTAATACAAACGATTGGAGCTGGTTTTGGATTCTCACTTGTTGTTGGCTTTAATATGAACAGTCACATAAAATTCATTCCAGTTTTTTTGCCTTTGCTTCAATTAAGATGTTTCTTTAAATCTACAACAGCTTTAAATCTACAACAGCTTCCTTTTCAAAGAGTTTACTGACATAGTAAGGAAGTAGCTAGGGAACTCAGTAAGTATGAGCAACAATAGCTTAGGGACAGTTTCTCCAATAAAGAGGAATTCATCATCATCTGCAGTTCGTCAAAAAGTGGCGTATTAAAAACAATTCAGCAGACCCTCAGAGTGCGGATACAAACTGTTTTCAGCTGTAGAGGTAGAGGTACGCTTCATGTACTTATCAACATACAGTTCAGAGGCTTGCATTAGAGTGCTTTGGTGCTTGGGCCTCTTTTATTTAGCACGGTTATACCTTTGTGAATTTAGCTATCATATGTTTCACATGCAACTAAAAATTCAAAAATATATTTTTTAAATCAGTAACTTTGCAAATCTAGAGGAAATGTTTTCGGACAACATATGTGTCACATTTTAAACAGGGTTTGAATAATCAGCGCTGACATACAGACATTTATGCCCTGGGTATAACAGACATGCTTACCTTGTGAAAGGCCCTCGGATTTCTTGGAGCAGAGAAACACGCTGTATTGTTGCTTTTCTCTATTGTATAAGCAGCGCCCGACTGTCAGAAACGCTCTGTACAGGTAGCAAAGTCGGCTCAATGCACATCCAGGAATTAAACTCTTATGAACAGCTATGAATTCATGTTTTCTACATGGCAAAATTGTGTGCTAACTACCTCACACCGCTGTGTCTGGGATCTGAAAAAATAAAAAGTTACAACGATATACCTTGCGGCAGTTGTGAAGTGCTGAGGAAAATACTGTGTGTCTGATGGGGTGTTTTTATATAGGTGGACTTGGTTTCAGTTGGGCTCTGAGATGCAGATATAAAGAGCAGGTTGCAAAGAGAAAGGTGGAAAAACTATGGAGGTTCGGTTAGTCAATAGGAGGTGTAATTGTCAGCCTGCAGAGATAAAGGTGTGGGGTGTAAGAAGATGTGGAGGTTCAGTTGGACATGGTTTCAGTTGACCTCTGACATGATAAGATAAGATAATGGAACTGTGTCAATGGAAAATTGTACTGAGTAGTCAGTATAAGCTTTTAGTGATATAAGAGGGCTGCAGAGAGGATCATTGGTGTCTCTCTCCCTTCCCTCCAGGACATTTACAGCACCCGTCTCACTAAAAAAGCCCTTTGCATAGCGGCTGATCCCACGCACCCAATGCAAAGCTTCTTCAAGCTGCTGCCGTCAGGGAGGAGACTGCGGAGTCTCCAGGCCAGGACCAGCAGGCTGAAGGACAGCTTCATCCATCAGGCTGTCAGGAAGCTTAACTCCCTTCCGATTCTGCCCCTTCTCCCCTCCTCTCCTCCACGGTCTCACTGAACTCTGTCACACACACACACACACACACACACACACACACACACACACACACGTCACTGAACAAATGTATTAATTCCTGTTGTATAAATAAAGAAAGCAGACGGTGACAGAGCACAAGTCCGTGAGTGTCTCTTACGTGTAGGAGTGCTCTGTCACTTGTCCTCGCGAGTAAAAACGACTGCAGTGTTTGTGTTTTCTAACTCAAGTGTCTCAGCTGAAGAATTGCGGGGTGATTTAAAGAAATCCCCTGTCATTTAAATTGGTCCTTCGAGCTTAGCGATGGAAACAACAGACACATTTCTGTGACTCCAATCCAAGGTCTGACTGCCGTATCCTGGCGTCGTGGGAAGCCAGCACCGAAGTCTGTCGACAGCCCTCTCCAGGTAGAGGTGAAAGTAAAGGTGAAAGTAAAGGTGAAAGTCTAAAAACAATACATTTTATTTTCTAAAGTAACTTCTCAGTCAAGACGGTTTGTTTACATTTACGACGTCTTCCACCTTCCAGCAGGCGCCTCACTCGCTGTCTAATGCTGACGTTGCTGTCAGTGTTTGGATCCTGCATTATTACTGCATTATTACTGCATTATTACTGCATACTAGAATGATGGTCAGATCCCTTTGTTGGACTTCAATAGCTGCAGTGTCACATGACATGCAACGAAAACAAAAGCAAGAACGATGCTAACGATGTCGACTCAAGTTTCTCAATTATCAGATGCTAACATGCTAACAGCTAAACTACTGCCAGTTAACGTTTAAAGTGACCGTTTGTTGATGTTTGTTTGCATTCAGGTGTTGAAAGACGGTATGTTGGAGAATTTAACTCCTCAGCTTTATCTCGAAGTTAACAAACCTAAAAATGACGGCACCATCAACCTGGACAGGTAAGTTAGAAGAGTGGCTCCTCCCTCTGTGTGTCACTGGGTACCATCATGAGCTGACCTCTGGATGTTTCCATCCCCTCTCTAGAGTAACAAGGAAACTGTGTCCAGAGCTCAGACACTTTGTGGCCTTCTCTTCAGTCAGCTGTGGCCGTGGCAACGCTGGCCAAAGTAATTATGGCTACGCCAACTCTGCGATGGAGCGCGTGTGTGAGAAGCGCCACTATGATGGCCTGCCTGGACTTGCAGTCCAGTGGGGTGCCATTGGTGATGTTGGGGTGGTTCTAGAGACCATGGGTGGGAATGACGTTGTGATCGGTGGCACCCTCCCGCAGCGCATGGCCTCCTGTCTGGAAGTGCTGGACTTCTTCCTGTGCCAGCAGCACCCAGTGGTGTCCAGCTTTGTGCTGGCGGAGAGGACGGTCGTAAAGAGTGAAGCAGGAAACCAGAAAGACTTGGGTGGACGCTGTAGCTCACATTCTAGGTAAGAGTCAGGTTATACCAAACTAGCGTTCATAAAGGTGTTATATAAGAAAAGACCGCCGTCCTGAGTCGCTTTGGTGATCTTTGAGGTTACTTTGTATCACAGACATCGACTCATTTCTTCGTTGTTTTTAACTTCTTCTCACTCACAGGTGTGCGGGATGTCAGCAGTCTGAATGCTGACACCTCATTGGCTGATTTGGGTCTGGACTCTTTGATGGGCGTTGAGGTTCGCCAGACTCTGGAACGCGACTATGACATCGTCATGGCCATGAGGGATATCCGCCAGCTCACCATTAACAAGTTGCGAGAGCTGGCCAATAGCAAGCCAGAAGGACAAAGCGGTATGAAGAGCTGCTTTTTAAATGCAGAAAGATCTTTGAAAAGGTTTCAGGTTGTAAAAAAGCACTTATGTATTTGTTTAAATCGAGCTGTTAAGACTCTTGTTAATATGAAATGTGTTATCATGTGTACAAACATAACTGAGTACATCTCCACACACCCACCCACACACTGTGGGGGGGCCACAGCCCTGTCCTCCAGGGCATGGAGGAGATCAAGACTCCAGACATCCAGAGGCCCTCAGAACACAAGAGACCAAGGAACACCAACAGAGGGGCAGCCGCGCCACTGTCCCAGTAAGAGCTGAGGAGAGTCCCAGATGAGGGGTCACTCAGCAGCCGCGGAGCAGAAGCCAGGGGGGGTTGCAGTGGCGCGCCCGTGAGCTCCGCCGGCAGCCAGCTGTGCCTGAGTGACCGAGCCCCAGGCCGAGAGGCGGAGGGCACCCCACCCCCCGAAGTGGCCCGAGCGAGCCCCAGGCTCCAGGCCCCGATAAGCGGCTGCCAAGGAGTGAGCTGCTGTGTACCTGGACGCCCATCCCCAGACACAAAGAACCACCAACGCACCGATGTCTGAGGGAGTCCGCCACTGGCAGGGGAAGTGGTGGTGGGGGGAGATAGGCCTCCAAACCTTGGAGGGCCTGAGATGTCCCCAGAGAGGTGGCGTCTGATACCCAACCTGACATATAGACACAGACATACAGGCACACACAGACACAAACATCCATTCCCACCCTCATGCTCTCACATGCACTTACTCCACACTCAACCAACGTGGAGACAGACATAAAGAGACGCTGTACACACGATCACACTCCCCAAGCGTACTCTACGAACCGGGTCTAGGTACCCTTGCCCCTGGAGGGGGGAACTGCACCCAGACCCAGGTGCTGTTACCCTTTTCCCTGCGGTGGGGGGAGGCAGACCGCCCCGACTCCGCAGCAGCAGGGAGGCCCCACACTCCAGACCGCAGTCGGACGGCCAACTCCTTCTCCTAGCCCCCCCGCTCCAGCAGGTCGCAGAGAATGGGGGTGAGAGAAGACTCCAAACCTCCCTCCACCCGCTCATTGTAGTGTTGATGCATGTGTGTTCTAAGGTGCATTTAAACCCAGGAGGGCATGGAGCTACCTGCCAGAGAGCAGCAGGTAAGCGCATGGTCCCTCCTGCTAGCCCTCAATGTCTACGTGTATTTAAAATTGAGAGGTGGGCAATGATGCCAGGGGTGAGGTTGTACACCCTGATGGTAATTTGGATTCCGTGCATCGTGCCCACCCCCAAGATCCTATATGTATGTGTAATGAGAGTGTGAGTAATGTGAATGTCTAAGTTGTGGGATAAAATTGAGGCAGAGGCAGCCAGAAGGGGACCGGGGGGGGGGGGGGGGGGGGGGGTGTGTAGCCTCCTCTGCACCCTGGTGACATACCCCTACTCCAAGGCCCTGCATGTGTGGGTGATTGTGGTGGAGCGGGAAGAGGGAGGCAGCTGGAGATTGGGAGGGAAGGGAGGGAGGGGCAAGTGGCCCCTCCCTGGGGCCAGCTCCCCCACTGACCCCAGTAGGCACCCCCATACTCCACAACCCGCTTGGGAAAGGGGGCCCAGGCCCATCCAGACCGGGGCCCAGAACAGCAGCGCCGCCTGACCCCACCACAGAGAAAACTGCACCCACCCCACCATCCACTCATCTTCCAGACTACACAAGACAATAGACACCCAGGCTGAGATCTTCCTCCACTTCCCATATATCTCTCCCCACCTTCAGAGTGAGTTCCTGGAGAGAGGCGAGCTCCTGCAAGATGTAACAGCCTCCCCCACCAGTTGAAGAGCCCCCAGGTGGCTCGATGCACCGGTGGCACCCTGCGCCAGGGCTGTGGCCCCCCCACCCCCACTAGGTGATGGAGCTGAGTGTGGATGTCCGGTGAATTGGTTTGGCAGTGTGAGCAGTTGTTGGTAGACGTAAAGCCCATCTTGAACATCCGGTGACCTGTATAGTGCACTCTATGTAATATTTTGTATTGAATTAATTGAAGACTGGGATTTCTGATTAGATGAAAGGTTTTTAAGCAAATCTGAGACCAGAAGTTTAGGTCTAAGTTAACTGATAAATCCGCTTCCCATTTTGCAATAGGAAGTGATATTGATTCATCTGTTTTAGAAAGCATTCTGTATATTTTGGATAGTAATTTGGGGGTTTTAAGAGTAAGAAATTGAACCACACTTGGTGGTGTTTGTAGTTCAACTTGACCTGGTTTAAATTTCTTTTTTACTATGGATTTAATTTGTTGATATTCTAAAAATCTTTTCTTGTTGATCCCATATTGTGTAACTAGTCCGTCAAATGAAATAAATTCTGTTCCTTCTAGTATATGTTCTAAATATTTGATTAATTTACCACTCCAATCTGAAAAGTTTATCATATTATTGTTTTGTAATATGTCAGGGTTGTTCCAGATAGGTGTACGTTTGCATGGGATTAATGAAGACGCCGTCAATTTTAGAAACTCCCACCATGCTGTCAGAGAAGAGCTGATGCTGATGCTTTTGAAGCATTCATGTCGTTGGATGTTTGAGCTGATAAATGGTAGGTCTGAGATCTCTAGATTATTGCAAAGTGCTTGTTCTACATCTAGCCAAGGTTCATCTAAGAGGGTATGTTTTAGCCATCCTGAGATAAACTGAAGCCTGTTGGCTAAGAAGTAGTGCTGAAAGTTAGGCAGTTCTAGTCCTCCTTTATCCTTGGTCTTTTGTAGTGTTTTTAAGCTTATATGTGGGGGTTTATTTTTCCAAAGGAATTTGGACATACATGAATCTAGAGATCTGAACCAATCTTGTGGCGGTTTAGTTGGGATCATTGAGAATAAATAATTTATTTTTGGTAAGACCATCATTTTTATAGCGGCAACCCTTCCCATGAGTGATATGGGTAGACATTTCCATCTAGCCAGATCATCTTCTACCTTCTTTAAAAGTGGGATATGGTTTAATTTAGTTAGATCTGCAAGCTTGGGAGAAACATTAATACCTAAATATTTTATATTTCCCGATTGCAGTGGTGTAGAAGAGGAATTATGGAGGGAGCAATTAATCGGTAGGACTGTAGATTTTGACCAGTTAATTGAGTAATCTGATATTCTTGCAAAAGAGTTTATCAATTCAATCACCCCAGAGATATTGGTTTGTGAATTTTGGAGAAAGAGTAACACATCATCCGCATAAAGGCTGATTTTATGTTCCACGTTCTTGCATTTTATGCCCTTAATTACTGAATTCTGTCTAATTGCTGCTGCTAGTGGTTCAATAAAAATTGCAAACAGTGAAGGGGAGAGTGGGCATCCCTGCCTGGTGCCCCTCAAGAGACAGAAGTTGGAGGATGTCTGGTCATTTGTTCTGACACAAGCTGTTGGGGAATTATATAATATTTTTAACCAGTTTATGAAAGAGGATCCAAAACCAAATTTGTGTAAAGTTGCAAACAGAAATTTCCAGTTAACTCTGTCAAATGCTTTTTCTGCATCTAAAGAAAATATTGTAGTTTCTAGGTTTTTACTGTATGAGTAGTCTATCAAATTAAGTAATCTACGTGTATTTGTTGATGAGTGCCTACCTTTTATGAAACCAGTTTGGTCAGGATGAATTAAGAGGGGGGTTATTTTCTCCAGTCTCTTTGAGAGAGCTTTGCAGATTATTTTAAGGTCTACATTTATAAGGGATATTGGACGATAGCTTGAGGGATATACAGGGTCTTTGCCTGGTTTTAGCAGGAGATTAATGTTTGCAGAATTCATATTTGATGGAAGTCTGCCCTTTTCTTTAATTTCCAACAACGTTCTGTAGAAAACTGGTGCTAGAATCGATACCCCCCCCCAATTTTTTTGCACATGTCGAGGAGCGTGTCAGGCTACATTTCACTGTGTGTTATACTTGTATAACTATGCATGTGACAAATAAAGAACCTTGAACCTTAAGATAAGATGGGGCCTGATTATTTAAGACCTTGAAGGAGCAGGATTTTGGATTCATGTTCCAGTTGATGCATCAGAGTCAATCTGGGATCCAGTGTGGAGCACATGGACACTTTTAAGGCTTAAAGAACAAACCGATGATTCGATTAGATACTCGGCTCCATCTCTGGAGTCACGGCCACCAAAGCTTTGTTTCTGCTAACACTGTAAACATATACAAATGCACATTAATAGTTGTTACAGCAGAAAGAGAAAAAGAAGCGTCAAAGACAGGAAGGAGATCTGCTCCACTGCGGAGAGAGCTGCACAACTTTGTTCCTGCAGAATTGTCACACAGTCAAACTGATAATTCTTCATTTTTCATTGATAGTTAAACAGACTGGTTCTTATAGCTCTGAACGTGCTTCACAGCACAGCAGCAGCAATTGTGTGTTTCAGGAAGAAACAACGTTACAATAGAGCAGACTCTCCTGACACTGACAGACAACACTGCGTCTTTACATCAGTGCTGACCACGTCCTTCCAGTTTCATCTACATGAAGCATATATAAATAAAACAGCGCTGACTTCATGTCTTGTTCTAGGACCGGGACACCGACCTATTCTTGATGCTGATATTGAATAAGTGGTTGACTGGTGTATGTGTGTACCTCTAAAGATGTCTCTATAGATGACAAATACATGACTGTATACATGAAACTGACAGCAAGACGTGGGAAGGACACGGAGGCAGAGTGAGAGTTACCCTCTGAGCACTGATGAAGAGTCTGTGGATTATACTGCCAGCCAGGCCCTGGCCTGCTCCTGTCACTACCACCTCTGGTTCCTCCAGCAGGGAGCTCACAAACCTAGAGACAACACACAATGTGGGAAATGTTACAATATTCCCACAAAACAAAACACTTAAATAAGAACATGTAAAACCTGAAGACACCAAAACTATAAATAAGACCACCAACATGAGCGAGAAAGAAACATCATCATCATCATCGTTTATTTGTATAGCACTTTAAGAACACACCAGGCAGACCAAAGTGCTGAACAACACAGATCAAAACAACAACCAAATTAAAAATACCATAAAATCATTACATACAATAAAATAAATAAGAAGGTGTCAGTTTCCTACAGTTAAAAGCCAGGGAATAAAAATAGGTTTTCAATCTGGACTGAAAGACCTGCACTGATGACGCTTGTCTAATTTGGAGGGGAAGGTTATTCCAGAGCATCGGAGCCGCAATTGAAAAGGCACGGTCTCCTCTGCATTTCAGCCGCGACTTAGGGACCGACAGCAGCAGCTGCTCAGCTGAACGGAGCGAGCGAGGAGGAACATGTGGCTTCAGCAAGTCAGATAAGTACACAGGAGCCAGACCATTTAAAGATTTAAAAACCAATAAAAGGACCTTAAAACGAACCCTAAAATCAATGGGAAGCCAATGCAAGGAAGCCAGAACCGGAGTGATGTGATCGAATCTCCTACTACCGGTTAAAAATCGCGCCGCCGCGTTTTGCACTAACTGCAGGCGTGACAAGGTGAAAGGTGAAACGTGTGAACTGACTGTGATCCTTCAGACGGCGTCTTTGTGAAACGTTAACAGATTCATCGTGACAACCTGTTACTGACAAACTATCTATAGTGACGGTGAAGACAGTTACATGTCACCAACAGCACAAACAAAGCTGTCAGTGAGCGCAGCTCAAACTCTGCGACTCACTTCTTCAGTTCATCAGCAGCCTCTCCGCTGTCGTCCTCAGGAATGGAGAACTTGGCCTTGAGCGAGCGAGCTTGAGTGATGACTGTCTCCATGCTCAGCAGCTGGTTAATGAAATCCTGCACACAGGACAAGAACAACTGTCTGCTCAATCCTGACAGCATGAGACCCCAAGACTGTCACATTTATACACATACAGTGGGGCAAAAAAGTATTTAGTCAGCCACCGATTGTGCAAGTTCCCCCACTTAAAATGATGACAGAGGTCAGTAATTTGCACCAGAGGTACACTTCAACTGTGAGAGACAGAATGTGAAAAAAAAATCCATGAATCCACATGGTAGGATTTGTAAAGAATTTATTCGTAAATCAGGGTGGAAAATAAGTATTTGGTCACCTCAAACAAGGAAAATCTCTGGCTCTCACAGACCTGTAACGTCTTCTGTAAGAAGCTTTTCTGTCCCCCACTCGTTACCTGTATGAATGGCACCTGTTTGAACTCATCATCTGTATAAAAGACACCTGTCCACAGCCTCAAACAGTCAGACTCCAAACTCCGCCATGGCCAAGACCAAAGAGCTTTCGAAGGACACCAGGAAAAGTATTGTAGACCTGCACCAGACTGGGAAGAGTGAATCTACAATAGGCAAGCAGCTTGGTGTGAAAAAAATCAACTGTGGGAGCAATCATCAGAAAATGGAAGACATACAAGACCACTGATAATCTCCCTCGATCTGGGGCTCCACGCAAGATCTCATCCCGTGGGGTTAAAATGATCATGAGAACGGTGAGCAAAGATCCCAGAACCACACAGGGGGACCTGGTGAATGACCTGCAGAGAGCTGGGACCAAAGTAACAAAGGTCACCATCAGTAACACACTACAACGGCAGGGAATCAAATCCCGCAGTGCCAGACGTGTTCCGCTGCTGAAGCCAGTGCATGTCCAGGCCCGTCTGAAGTTTGCCAGAGAGCACATGGATGATACAGCAGAGGATTGGGAGAATGTCATGTGGTCAGATGAAACCAAAGTAGAACTTTTTGGTATAAACTCAACTCGTCGTGTTTGGAGGAAGAAGAATACTGAGTTGCATCCCAAGAACACCATACCTACTGTGAAGCATGGGGGTGGAAACATCATGCTATGGGGCTGTTTTTCTGCCAAGGGGACAGGACGACTGATCCGTGTTAAGGACAGAATGAATGGGGCCATGTATCGTGAGATTTTGAGCCAAAACCTCCTTCCATCAGTGAGAACTTTGAAGATGAAACGAGGCTGGGTCTTCCAACATGACAATGATCCAAAACACACCGCCCGGGCAACAAAGGAGTGGCTCCGTAAGAAGCATTTGAAAGTCCTGGAGTGGCCTAGCCAGTCTCCAGACCTCAACCCCATAGAAAATCTGTGGCGGGAGTTGAAAGTCCGTGTTGCTCGGCGACAGCCCCAAAACATCACTGCTCTCGAGAAGATCTGCATGGAGGAATGGGCCAAAATACCAGCTACTGTGTGTGCAAACCTGGTAAAGACCTATAGTAAACGTTTGACCTCTGTTATTGCCAACAAAGGTTATGTTACAAAGTATTGAGTTGTATTTTTGTTATTGACCAAATACTTATTTTCCACCCTGATTTACGAATAAATTCTTTACAAATCCTACCATGTGGATTCATGGATTTTTTTTTTCCACATTCTGTCTCTCACAGTTGAAGTGTACCTCTGGTGCAAATTACTGACCTCTGTCATCATTTTAGGTGGGGGAACTTGCACAATCGGTGGCTGACTAAATACTTTTTTGCCCCACTGTACATGGTTTTTCCTACGTGGAACGTTATAGGCTGAGTCTCGGGGTGTAAAAGGCGTGTTTGGAGTCACAGTGGATACATGGCATACTTAAATGTACTTTGAGAAAGCCAAGAATACTTTTACACAACAAGACTGTCCAATCAAGCAAAAATAACATGGTGGGGTTTAGCTGTGCAGCTGTACAGTGTTATTCAAAGAAAAGGGGCTGTATGGATACTGAGTGCTAGTGAGAAGAACATTTTTATATGTGAAGAAGTGATGATTGTTCTCAGACTTTAGGACAGTATTAAAGCAGGTGTTTAATGCACCTAACGTGTGATCAAACTCAATAATAACAATCTCAGTCTCTGTTTTCGATCACTGATAAACACATCCGATATCAGCAGAGTATAAAAGCTTTGAGCCCAGGTGGGAACAGCCGAAGGAATTACCTAGGTTTAGAAAAAAGTTAGCCATCACTGAGGAAGCACTGGAGTTTATTACTCCAGCTCCCACTACAATCCCACTGCACCACACCCCTGTTTTCATGGTTCAGCCATCAATGGCCATAATAATTATCAGCCAAGTTCTCAGCCATGGTGCACACTGTCCAATCACCTCATGTACAGCACATACTCAACTACAACTAGGGATGGGTATCGTTTAGGTTTTATCCAATACCGGTGCCAAACCGGTACTTTTGAAACGGTGCCGGTGCTTAAAGAATGGAGAACACAAAATTGGCCCAAAAACCTCTCGTGTTCAGCTGTTTTTTTGTAAAAAGATAACAATGTTAGCCTTTTCTGCAGCTATGGGGCATATATGGTATCACTCTTGGCTGGAAGCAGTGCTTAAACAATGGAAAAACACAAACTTTGTCCAAAAACCTCTCATGTTTAACTGTTTTCCACTTTTTCTTTGGTCATTTTAGCCTTTTTGGCCAGGGTGAAGGGAGCATCTGCCATCAAACAAGAAGACAGCCGCATGTAGCTATGATGATGTTTGCTAGTTCACCTTACGTACATTAATGTAATAACGTGGTTAGCCTACTCACGCAGAGAAGAACGGCTGCTGCTGCCATCATCATCTGTCATCATGTCTGCTAGACTGGCAGGGCTAGGGGCCAGGACTCTCCTCTTCGGGTTCTCGGGGGATGTTGCTAACTCCGGGTCCGATAACTGGCAACCCACCCACAGTAGATGTGCTCGGTGTGAGGTCTCGCAGCAAGCTATCAAATACGGCGCATTTCTCGGCTTTTAACAAAACGCTATGTGTCGCCAGGTGTTTCATCAGATTCGAGGTGTTACCTCCTTTGACAGTATCACAGTATCAGCTTAAAGCACTTGTTGCTGCTGAGTTTGCATCTTTTGCTGTGAAGTAGAGCCAGACTTTGACCGCTTCGCCTTGGGCATTTTGAATCTGTAGCTCTGCTCTAAAAGAACGTACGTACCTGGCCCCGCCTACTATCCTCGGAAACGTAAAATGATTGGCTAGAATCTAAAGTGTGTCACAGCTCAGGAAAAAAAAAAGCACCGAAATAAAGCACCGAAATGTGCGCTGCTTTTCGGTCTGGTTACTACCGTTTATGTCAGAACCGGTGCCATCATGGCACCGGACACCGGTACCCATCCCTAACTACAACACAAACACAGTTAACAATCAATTAATAATTTATTTAAAAACAAAACTTTTTTGGGTGAATCTAATGATACTTTCTTTTAAACTGAATTATTTGTGGAAAGTCCGGTCGAGTTTTCACTGACCTCTAACTTCTTGTAGTCCTGGTTGGGGGACTGCAGGAGCTTGCTCGCTTGAACTGTAGCTTCCTGAATGGTTTTTTGCACTGATGGAATATCTTCAGCAGACTCTGAAAGAGAAGAAATGACAGTGTTTCCAGAGTGACAGAAAGCTGTGATTAAAAGAAAGACCTGCCACGTTTGTAACCTCAATTACTGTTAACATGAGAAAAAGCCTAAAATCGAGTAAACCTGCAAACTATTATCTTACTAATACAGATCCTTTTGAAATAGACAAAACCTTCACAACATTTTATAATAATCTTTACAGAGATTAAAACATATCCACAAAGTCTTGATGGATTATTATTGGAGTTAATTATAATAATAATAACAATTATTATTATTATTATTATTACACAGTAACAGCAAACAAAGTAAGTCTTCCTCAGACCCACAGATAAGGATGATGATGAAGAGGCTCCGAGACCACGTGATAAGCAACAAAGCCGTCACACCGACTGCTCAGTGTGCAGAAAACATGTGACTGTAATTTTTAGAAAGTATCATCAGTTTTTACCTTATTGGCTCTTCCCGGTCACCGAATGGAAACTTCCCAAACTCCACCCCCCCCACCTCGCCACCAAGGAGCGCATCAAAATCTGCCAGAAAAAACACAAAAAAACTGAATAATCGTCCAAACAGCAGAGCAGGCAGTCTGTCACCAGAGCCCACCCAGGGCGTCCTCACAGTCAGGGAGTTCAGTAACACAACCAACCTCTGTTTGTGACACACACACACACGTAAAACATATTGAACGCATCACCAATTGTCTACATATATTTCTAAAGGTGATGTTCACATGAAATTCTCACTAGATGTTGGTAACAACCCATCCAATCCACACATGCAGAGAAACAACTTTAAATCAAACAATATAACAAATAAACTCGATGTATTGTGAGTCTTTCTACGTACGATGGTGAAAATTCAAAATCCTGCTCCTCACATACAAGGTCTTAAATAAGGCTTTGCCAACTCCAGGCCTCGAGGGCTGGTGTCCTGCAGGTTTTAGATCTCACCCTGGGTCTATACACCTGAATCAAAGGATTAGTTCATTACCAGGCCTCTGGAGAACTTCAAGACATGTTGAGGAGGTGAATTAGCCGTTTAAATCATCTGTGTTGGATCAAGGACACATCTAAAACCTGCAGGACACCGGCCCTCGAGGCCTGGAGTTCGATGCCTGTGTCTTAAATAATCAGGCCCCATCTTATCTTAATGACCTTGTAGTACCATATCACCCTATTAGAGCACTTCGCTCTCGCTCTGCAGGCCTACTTGTTGTTCCTAGAGTATTTAAAAGTAGAATGGGAGGCAGAGCCTTCAGTTTTCAGGCCCCTCTTCTGTGGAACCAGCTTCCAGTTTGGATTCAGGAGACAGACACTATCTCTACTTTCAAGATCAGGCTTCAAACTTTCCTTTTTGCTAAAGCATATAGTTAGGGCTGGACCAGGTGACCCTGAACCCTCCCTTAGTTATGCTGCAATAGACGTAGGCTGCCGGGGGATTCCCATGATGCACTGGGTGTTTCTTCTTCACTCACTATGTATTAACAGACCTCTCTGCATTGAATCATATCTGTTATTAACCTCTGTCTCTCTTCCACAGCAGGTCTTTATCCTGTCTTCCTTCTCTCACCCCAACCAATCACAGCAGATGGCCCCGCCCCTCCCTGAGCCTGGTTCTGCTGGAGGTTTCTTCCTGTTAAAAGGGAGTTTTTCCTTCCCACTGTCACCAAAGTGCTTGCTGATCGGGGGTCATATGATTGTTGGGTTTTTCTCTGTATCTATTATTGTACGATACTGTGCAATATAAAGCACCTTGAGGCGACTGTTGTTGTGATTTGGTGCTGTATAAATAAAATGGAATTGAACAGGTAAAAATATGGCGACATCAGGAGTTTCAGACGGTGAGAGAATGAATCTCGCTGCAAAAGTAACGATGTTTTAAACCCTGCATGTCAACGTCTCCCTGCACACCAAGCAAACATTAAATAAACTGTTTTATAGTCACTGTCTCGACTTGTTTCTGTAATTTGATGTCATCCATTTTTTTTATTTTTGTCATTTTTATAGGAACAACAGAGCAGCTTTTTCATTTCAGTCGTTTTATTTTGACTCATGATTCTTTTCTTGACGTCGTTTTTTGTTGCTGTGATCTTTTCATGTTAAAGTCTAGTGTTGACCACAGAAAGAGACTTACTGTGATTATACTGTAATCTGTGAAAATCCTCTGTGTGCAGCTGATGGTTAAAAGAAAACATTTCAGTTCATTCAGATCATTTTTATGTTGACAATAGAAAACCATCCTGAATGGTCGGTTTGAATAAGTGCAAATTTATATGGTTTCACACAAGAAGCGTCTCATGATGGGTAAAACCAACAAGCTCTCTCAAGACCTTTGCACACTTAAGACTGATGGCATCGGCTACAGAAGAATTTCTAAGTTACTGAAGGTTCCAGTGAGCACTGTTGGGGCCATAAACCTGGCGTTGCCCCTGCAGGGTTTTTATTTATTTACGATAAACCAGCCACGACCAAGCGCTCCCCACACGATTTCAGACAGACGAGTGAAAAGACTTATCAGAAGAACGACCTGGAACCAGCAGGTACAATCGTTCCACAGGAAACAACAACATGACCTGCATCACACACACGCCTCCTAAAAGCCACTGGCAGGGTTTCTGGATGTCAGCCACTTGCTGACATGTATTTAAAAATTTTTTATAATTTCTTAATAATAATATTAAATTTTTTTTATTTGTGTATTAATACCATAACATGTACTGCCTACCTGGAGGCTGCTGTGGCCATGAATACTGCTGCCAGTCTTGGAGCACGTAGGTGAAGCGAATGGCGATGTTGAAGGGAACAGGGAACAACCCTGATGACAACAGGAAGACATCAGCTCATGTTTATGGTAACAAGCTGCAGCATTAATCTCTCTGTACAGGCGTGGATTACACCTCGTCATTGTCGGCTGTTTCTGGGAACATACTGAACACATTTAACCCTCATGTGTGGATGATGACAACATCAATCAGGATTTTTATTCTTCTTTAGGAATGAATATAAGATTTTTGAACTTCATTTTTTAAATGTCCACTTAGGTGGACAACATCGGTTTTGACTTATGAAGGGTATGGAGACATCAGTGTGTAGTGTTTCTGTGCAAGTTTACCATCAACATCAACACAAATACAAGAAAACAGCCTTTGAATAGCTGCAGACCACTGTGCATGAAAGGGTTAAACAACGTGATGTCTGGGAATCCATTGTGTTTCCAGGAATAGGAATAAACAAAGTTCAAACAAACTGATCATTAAACATCATCATCATCATCATCATCATCGTTTATTTGTATAGCACTTTAAGAACACACCAGGCAGACCAAAGTGCTGAACAACACAGATCAAAACAACAACCAAATTAAAAATACCATAAAATCATTACAAACAATAAAATAATAAGAAGGTGTCAGTTTCCTACAGAGTTAAAAGCCAGGGAATAAAAATAGGTTTTCAATCTGGACTTAAAGACCTGCACTGATGACGCTTGTCTAATTTGGAGGGGAAGGTTATTCCAGAGCATCGGAGCCGCAATTGAAAAGGCACGGTCTCCTCTGCATTTCAGCCGCGACTTAGGGACCGACAGCAGCAGCTGCTCAGCTGAACGGAGCGAGCGAGGAGGAACATGTGGCTTCAGCAAGTCAGTTAAGTACACAGGAGCCAGACCATTTAAAGATTTAAAAACCAATAAAAGGACCTTAAAACGAACCCTAAAATCAATGGGAAGCCAATGCAAGGAAGCCAGAACCGGAGTGATGTGATCGAATTTCCTACTACCGGTTAAAAATCGCGCCGCCGCGTTTTGCACTAACTGCAGGCGTGACAAGGTGCCCGACCCGACCCCTATTAAAAGGGAATTACAATAGTCCAGACGTGAGGTGATAAAAGCATGAATAAGAGTTTCCAAATTGGGTTTGGAAAGGAAAGGCTTAACCTTCGACAGGCGTCTGAGGTGATAAAAAGCTGATTTTACCACCCCACTTACATGACCTTCAAAAGTAAGCGCAGAATCAAGTTTAACACCAAGATTAGTGACTGAACTTTTCAGATGAGAGGTCAAATCACCAAAATCAACATCTGGAGAATCAGTAGAACGATGCGGGCCATATAAAATTGCTTCCGTTTTGCGACCATTAAAATTCAAAAAATTATTTGCCATCCATAATTTAATATCGCTAAGACAGTCAAGCAGTGATTGACATGGGGAGGTATCCAAATGACTAAAAGGTAAGTAAAGCTGACAGTCATCGGCATACAAATGAAATGACACTCCGTGTTTACGAAAAATCGCACCAAGGGGGAGTAAATACAGCGAGAAAAGTAATGGCCCAAGGATAGATCCCTGGGGCACACCCCAAAGCAGAGGGGCCACAGAGGAAGCGGCCAACCCCAGCTTGACACAAAAACTCCTTTCGGAAAGATATGATTTTATCCATGACAATGCCAGATCAGAAATTCCCACACAGTGATGTAAGCGGGAGATCAGCAGGTCGTGGTCCACTGTATCAAATGCAGCTGTCATATCCAATAAGACAAGCACAGCATATTTACCACGATCAGTAGCAACAAGAATGTCATTCATAACTTTAACAAGAGCTGTCTCCGTACTGTGAAAGGGCTTAAAACCAGATTGGAAAATTTCAGACAATTGCGAGTCGCTCAAATAATCCAACAGTTGGGTATGTACAATCCTCTCCAAGATCTTGCTTAAAAAGGGAAGTTTGGAGATAGGTCTAAAATTTGACATAGTAGAACTATCAAGGCCAGGTTTCTTAAGTAAGGGGTGTATGACTGCATGTTTAAACCCACTAGGAACTTGACCGGTTAACAGACTAGTATTGATAATTTTCAGGATATAAGGTCCAAGGATGGGAAATACTTTTTGGAGAAAGCGGGGAGTAACAACATCATTTGGGGAGCCACAGGGCTTAGCATGTAGCACCAACTCCTCTAAGTCACGCAGAGAAATCGGTGCAAAAGCAGGGAATAAGCTTGAGCAAGGAGAATGCATGGCCGGATCAACAATAGGTGGAATCAGAGGCCTCAGGCTAGCAATTTTGTCCACAAAAAAGGTGATAAACTTATTGCACATAGCCTCAGAGGACGGCAAAAGGTTGTAACCCTCCAAGTTAAGTACAGAATTAATCGTATTGTATAAAACACGAGGGTTATGAGAGTTGGCCGAAATAAGTTGAGAAAAGTAGGAGTGTTTATCGGCCTTAACTGCCCTCTGATAAGTTTTCCAACTAATCTTTAAGGCTTCCAGGGAGACATGCAATCTGTCTTTTTTCCACTGTCTTTCACATTTCCTACATTGTCTTCTAATAGCTCGGGTATGATCTGTTAACCAAGGATTAGTCTTTGATTTACATTCTCTTACTCTCAAAGGGGCAACAACATCAAGCACAGATTTACAAGCAAAATCAAAATACAAAAGTAGGTCATCTGCAGTGGGCAACTCGGGGGCATAAGACATTAATTTGTCAAACAGTATAGAAAACCGTTCGGCAGAATCAGAGCCAAAGGCACGATAACATCGAGCAGGTGCAGTCTGATTTGCAAAAGCGTTAGAAGGAGCAATATCAAATAAGATAGGCATATGATCAGAAAATACTGCATCTTCAACCCGTACATTGCAAACAGATAAACCATGAGATAAAACTAAGTCCAGTGTGTGACCACGTTCTTGAGTGGCACCACTAACAAATTGGACAAAATTAAAAGAGTTCACTAAGTCCAGAAAGTCCTTGGCCAGGGGCTTCCCCGGACAGCAAACGTGAATATTAAAATCACCAAGCAGGAGGATCTGGTCATATCGTGATGCACAATCTGCAAGAAACTCGGAGAACTCTGATAAGAACACCTTGTTATATTTCGGCGGGCGATAAACAATCGCACATAACAACGAAGGCGAGTGGCCCAGTTTACATAAACAGAGTTCAAAGCTGGTGTAGCGAGACGAAGGGAAAAGCTGCTTCAAGTCCAAGTGAGCCTTAAAAACAACAGCAAGCCCTCCTCCGCGACCAGAAGCTCTTGGAACATTAAAAAAGGTACAGTCAGCGGGTACTAGTTCAATGAAAGCGCTTAACTCACCGGGAGATATCCAGGTTTCAGTCAAGAAGAGTAAATCCAGAACACGAGAGAGAAAAAAATCCTTCAATATGAAGGTCTTGTTGACCACCGACCTGGTATTTATTAGACCCAGCCTGAGAGGGACTGGGTCCAAAACTTCCGAGGTATTAGCAACCAGATCCACCGGTCGAAGATTTTTCTTGTCAACTCCGCGCCAGCGCATATGCCGTAGAGGAGAGAGTTTTGCTGGACCATTTTCGAAAGACCCAACAACAGGAACCAGCCAGGAGTCCACCGGATCCAAGGCACGCAATGGCACCAATAGTTGCGGACAAAAGCGGCGGATGCAGCGGAGCTCATGGGGAAAATGAGCAATCCAGGATTTCAGCTTCACAAGACGACCTCCACGGTTACCCCGTCTCCTACGTCGCTTCCGCAGATCCGGTGACGGTGGTAGGGAACGCCAGTACGGTGGTATTGGTGACGGTGGTAGGGAACGCCAGTACGGTGGTATTGGTTCCAGATAGGGAGGAAAAAAGCCTTGGTTGTCATATTCAGGCCGGTCAGACATCCGGATGGATAAACCTATTTCCAATAATGTCTGGCGATCATAGGAAAAAGTACAACACACATGTAACACAAAGTTAACTAAAAACAATAAAACAAAACAAATAAAGGAGAGCGATAGACGGCGTGCCGAACACACAGGCGCCATCTTGAAACCAACATCCACTTCCTAAGTCTTTATTTTATTCACAAATTAATTTCACAAAAATCCAGAAACCGAATTTACACAGAATTAGACGTCTTCTTCTTCCTCTTCTGTTTTCCCAATGTTCACATAACTAAGCAGTGTGCTGTACTGTTATCAACCTGCTCTTTGACGAACTATTACAAGAATATATTCCTATTATAAGATAAGATGTTTGTGTTATTTTCAAGTTGAATACAGTTTTTGTGTGACTGTCAGAGCACAGCAGGAGGAGGAGGAGGAGGAGAGACTGTACATGAGCAGGAAAAACCAGATGAATAAATGTTTTAGAAAATACATTTACATGCACTTCGTGGATGCTTTTATGATTATTAGTTGCATTTAACAGGATTCACATCGTCCTAAAATGGTCTGGAACAGGATGCTGAGGTGATACTTGTAGAACATGGGTACATGACGCTCTGTGGCTGCACAATTTTAATTTTTCTTTATTAAAAACAAACAAACAACCTTGAAATATGATCCATATAAAGATGTTTGTTCCAGAGCACTTACTATCTTAGATTTGAAGATGTCGAGCAGGCCGGACAGGTGGTTGTACTGCACGGGCGCTCGACGCAGGTGAACGATCTCAAAGTCGGTGCGCACGCCTGGTCCTTTGCACTCTCCGGCATACATCCGCCTCCACTTCTGCTGGATCTGCACAAACATCGGCACCTGACTGAACACAAGATAAACAGCAGAAGGCATTACTAGCAGGATCTCTGGTACACGCCCGACATCCAGCTTCAGTTTCTCTCAACCAGCAACAATCCAGCTAAACTAAACAGTCCGACTGAAACACAGAGCAACAAGCTGCAGAACTGCATTGTACTGGCATGTATGTCAGCACTGTCACTGCACGGACCGCTGAGTGCTACACAGACTGGTTTTAATATGTTGTGTTCATTGGCGTAATCTGGGGCTGCAGCAATTCATCACTTCTAAAAAAAATCCTCCAAACCAATTCTTTGCTGCGATGCTGCGATGCAGCGTGCTCTGTAGCACAGACTTGTTCAACGATGTAAACGTGTGTGAGGGATAGGTCAGTAGGTAGAGTGGCTGCCCCGGGATCAGAAGGTTGGGGGTTTGAATCAAGTGAAAAGCTAAGCTGAGGTACCCCTGAGCAAGGTCCCTACACACTCCCCAGGCGCTGCATTGGGTGAATGGGTTAAATGCAGAGTTATTTCGCTACGGCCTACGGGGACTAACACATATACATTATTCAGCCACATTTGTGAGTATAAACAGCCATGCAAACCAAACTTATTTAGGAGCAGCATGTGAATAAAAGGTCTGACAACATTAAGCCCACACATCCCCAGTGTTAAACAAAAACACTGATAACACAGCAGCAGTGATGATGACGCTGCAGTTTGACGTGGAGCTGAAGTTTACACACTGACAGGAGCAAAGAGGCGTTACTGAGACGGTGAGCTCAGGTAAAGTGAAAGAAAACTTCTTTCAGCAGCGCTGCTCTCGTGATCATCATTAAAACCTTTATTCTGAAAGAGCTCGTCCTCCATCACAGCAGGAAAGCTACAGAAGTCAGGCTACATTCAAATATGTTGATGAACTATTCATTTAGTCTGATACCATGTTTACATGTCACAGCCTGCAACCGTCGCATTTTACCTGCAGCAAACAGGGGTGAGTCTAAAGGGGGGGCATGGGGTGGATGAGACCATGTTAATTTAAAGGCTTTTTAACATTTTTCAGATTGATAGTGAAATAATATAAAAAATAAAAGCCAATCTAAATGTAAAACTCTTCTTCCAGTAGAATAACAATAATAATAATAAATTGTATTTATAAAGCGCCCTTCAAGACACCAAAGGACACTGTACAATAGATAAAAACACATAACAGAACACTGACACAATGAAGAGCAATAAAAACAAAAGTAAGAGATAAAATGAACAAACAGTGGATTCACAGTGAACATGCAGATTTGAACAGATGGGTTTTGAGTTGAGATTTGAACTGGGGGAGAACCAGTGTTTCTTATATGTGGGGGCAGAGAGCTCCACAGCCTGGGAGCAGAGCAGGTGAAAGCTCTGCTTCCCATGGTGCTGAGGCGGAAGGGAAGCACAGAAAGCTGGATAGAAGAAGAAGATCGAAGTGAGCGGGCAGAACAGGTAGTGCTGAACAGGTCAGAAAGGTAAGGAGGAGCGAGGTTATGAATGGCCTTGAAGGTGAGCAGAAGTTTGTATATTATCTGGAACTCCACTGGGAGCCAGTGAAGTTCCTGAAGAACAGGTGATGTGCTGGTAGGAGGGGGTTCTGGTGATAATGCGAGCAGCAGAGTTCTGAACCAGTTGAAGCTTATGGAGGGATTTATGGGGGAGACCATGCAAAAGAGAATTGCAGTAGTCAATACAGGAGGTAACGAGACTGTGGACAAGAATGGACGAAGACTGGGTGGAGAGAGAAGGACGTAATCTGTTAACGCTGCATACCCCACCTCTCAACTTTAAATCCATGTAGACATTGAGGGTTCTCGGGAGGGGCCGTG
Organism: Copadichromis virginalis; assembly: GCF_057382275.1. NCBI lineage: Eukaryota > Metazoa > Chordata > Actinopteri > Cichliformes > Cichlidae > Copadichromis > Copadichromis virginalis. The sequence goes on from NC_140625.1 coordinate 2,072,794, forward strand.
CTAACACCTGCTGCTCTCTGGCAGCAGCACCATGCTCTCCCATGTTTTAAATGCACCTTAGAACAACACGCAGCAACACTACACATGAGCGAGAGGAGGGAGGTTTGGGGTCTTCACACACCCCCGTTCTCTGCTGGCCATCGGGGCCTCTTCCTGGGCAAAGGGGGCCCTCGGGCCTCCGGGCCTGCGGCTCGGTTCACTCTGGCACAGCTGGCTGCCGGCAGAGCCGGTGGGCACGCCACTGCAGCCCCCTCTGGCTTCTGCTCCGTGGCTACTGGGGTGACCCCTCGTCTGGGGCTCTCCTCAGCTCTTCCCAGGAGGGTGGCACGGATGCCCCTCCGGTGGTCCTCCTTGGGCTCTCACACTCTGGGGCCTCTGGATGTCTGGAGCCTGGATCTCCTCCATGCCTGCTTCATGCCCTGGAGAATGGGCTATGGCTCTCTACATCCTCTTGCAGACCGTTACATGGGGAAACCTTTTGAATACAAGCGCGCTGATCCACACAGGTGTGCACACGGGTGTTCACTGTTCATAGACATAAACTACACCTTTATTGGTGCTATTTCCAAGCACATTGTGCGCTGTCTGTCCTGCGTGCTGCACAACAACATTCAATATTTAGTATTTACTGCTGTTTACACTTAGCTAGATTAATGCGATGGTGTTGTGTTTAGTATGTTGCTTTGTTTTTTTTGCTTGTTTTCTTTTCTTTTTCTCTCAACAGGTGATCCAGGAGATTTTTTTCTCTTCTTTCTCTTTTTAAGTGCCCTCTCTCACTGTCCCTCTCCCCTTCTGTTTTTCTTTTCCTTCCTCTTTCTTTCTCCCTTTCCTATCCCTCAGTCATGTCTGTCCCGTCTGTAACAACTGAAAATAAAATAAAATAAATAATAACAACAACAAAGGTCGATCAAATGGACCAGTACGGCAATGCCACGATGATCCATTTGGCAAAGTAAATCCATTGGGTCTCCTTGTTGGTCTTCAGACAACAATTCTGACGGCTAAAGAACCAAATGGGACAGGCAAAAAAAAAAATGCTGCATAGATGGAAACAGGCAGAATAGGTGAAATTATTGATGTGAGATTTATAGGAAAGTGAACTGTCTAGGATGACACCAAAGCTCTTAACCTGAGGAGAAGGGAAAACTGTGGCGTTATCGATAGTGAGAGAGAAATGGTTCGCCTTCAAAGGGTGAACCATCACTCCTTCAGTTGCACACTTAAAACTCAAACATGAACACACATCACACCGTCAGGAGGCACTAATGTGCTCACAAAACCTTCCACGCAGTGCGATGACCGTAACTTACCAGCCACTGTTGGCCAGAGAGATGGAGATGGAGCTTAGAAGCAGGTTGCATTTCGACTCACTGATGACGGCCTCACAGTTCGTTCCAGGGCTGATGACCACAAACTCTCGTATGCCAAACCTACCAAGACATACAGCATCACAGCAGACATTTATCCACATAGGATGGAAGAAACATTTGCTTCATTCTGTATGCTGTTAGATCCCTTGGTAACAATAAAGACCATCACTAATCAATGGGATATTATTTTACTATTTCACTCTGAAGAAAAATAAAATATTCAGAAATTGTCTGAATTACCTCTTTGTAGACGCATCTATGATTCTCTGCTTATATTTACGAAGTCTTTCTGGCAACTCAAAGCCAGAAACACTTGCACTTTCTGGACTTGCTCTCTTAAATGAAAGACACACTTAAACTATATGTTCATGTTGCACTTTATGCTATGCACTGTATCTAGCTCACATATCCATTTAACCTGTGGGATTATAATATTATTTTATGCCATGTTAGACCCCTAATTAAAGATTGTGAATTATTATGTAGTTTTAGTTTGCATTATTCTCCTGAATTAGACGAAGCTGATAACTATTGCATTTGTTAAACTGATTTGCATTACATTAGACTGCTGATTTATTGTGAATGAATGATATTGTTTTATGATGCATTATACTGCTGAGTTATAAGAAATAGTGTTCGCAGAAAGTCATCGCCTTATTTGTCTGATTAGAAGAGAACAGAACATACTGGAGAGGTTTTCTGCCCCATCTCAGCAGGAGCAGATAAACAGGGAGCCAAGGTCGTAGCTTAGGCGCCGTGTGAGGGAAAGAATGTGAATGTTTAGGCTTTATGATTAGGTGGGGGCCACTAGAGGCTATAAGAGTTTGATCAATGCTCCACCATTTTGAGATCTGATGCTGTCTGCGTACGGTGTCCATCTCCCACGCGTGTGATCATTAAAATCATCGTTTGACTCAACCCGGCTGGACCAGTGTTGTTATTTTGGTTTTTCCTCTTGTATCCATCCCCAATATTTGAATCCGTAACAAACCTAACATGCACATCTTTGCACTGTGGAGGAAACCTGCGCAGCAGGCACAGTTACAGGATGCATCTCCACACAGATTTGATCCGGGACCTTCTCGCTGTGAGGCGTGCAGATAAATGACTCCACTCCACTTTGAGTGAAGCAGTTTTTTAGCATAAAAAGTAAAGACTAAACTTACCATCTGACCAGGCAGTGGGCTCGTGGAGGGAAATCATTGTTCATACAGAGAAGATCCTGCATTGCCAACGGTATAGCATCTGCCAATAGAAGAACTGTGTCAAAAACATTGTTCATTTTAAACACCATCTGAGGTGCATATGATTATTAAAGTGGGACATCTACCAAAATAACTGTACTGGGTTGACTTTCACAGATGCTCATTTCTGTTGCGGCCACAAGGTGGCAGTAATTTACTGTCCTGTACATCACTGGTGTCTCTAGTGATGTACAGGACAGACCCAGCTGACTTACAGGCCAATCTCCAACCTTCCTTTCATATCAAACATCCTTGAAAGAGTAGTTGTCAAACAGCTAACAGATCATCTGCAGAGGCTTATTTGAAGAGTTTCAGTCAGGTTTCAGAGCTCATCACAGCACAGAAACAGCTTTAGTGAAGGTTACAAATGATCTTCTTATGGCCTCTGACAGTGGACTCATCTCTGTGCTTGTCCTGCTAGACCTCAGTGCAGCGTTCAATTTCAAAGATGGAGCCTTGCTACCCTCCTCAGTGGACGCCCACTGCCATTCACAACCAAATAAGCAAGTATCCAGGTAACATTTCTGCTTTGCCTGCTTTTATTTGTACAAAGAAAAAAGGTGTTTATTCCTTTTTTTAAGCGGATACATCCAAACCTCGTGCTTTTTCCAAGGTTTACTTCATCAGTGTTTCAACAGTGGTGTGGGAGCAGGCTGTGGTACAAGCCAGAGTCAAAGCATGAAAACCAGAGGATGGAGGCCCACAGCTGTGCCCTGGGATGATGTTAATAATAATAAATATTTCTGCAAACCTGCAGGATAATAAAAACTAAAGCTACATAATAAAGGGTGTGGAGTCTGGATGTCAGCTTGTCATCGTTCTGATAACAAAATTCTGAAAACGTGACGGTCCTTCCACCACAGCCTGCATGTGCACTGAGCAGGACTGTCCAACACTGTCGACATCATTCACAACAAACAGTCAATGAAAAGCTGATGTTGATAATAGTGCAGACAAAGTGACTCTACCTTCCTCGAGGTTGTCCTTCCCATCATCCTCTTCACACTCTTGTTTCAGAAAGTAGTGGCTTATGTAGAACTTGAAGTCAGCAAAATTAATTTCCTGCGACTTCTCCGCCCAGGTTCCACTGGTGTATTCCCCCTGTGTTCAGATAATGCAGCATCATACGATGAAGGTGAGATACTTCCTTTCTGCATACTTCACACGCATGTAAAGATTTGATGAGTAAAAAATACCTTCTCTGGAGAAACCTTCCGTGCAGTGTTCCCTGTCAGCTTCCAATCATTAAGCACTTCCTCCACTCTGGACACAAAACTTCAGGCAGATGAACAGATTAGCCCAGCATACAAGCACAGTGTCTGGTTCATGCTAAATAACCACTGAAACTAATCTTCAGAAATGAATTTCCCTCCAAGCACACTGTGCTTTAAATATTACATCTACAGTAAGCAATGAATATGACTGAATGCAAATGTTAACTGTGATTCGTTAAAGAGGCTGCAGCCATTTGAACTGCCTCTGCACACACGAGCTGCACCAACCAATGGATCAACATATTAGGACATGACAACGCAGTACAAACAACCATTTAGCCCCCCCCCTCCTCGTGACCTTTGGTTAGTGGCATTGTGATTTTGGAAGGAACCACTAAAACAAGAATCAATCTGATGCTAACATTGGCCAACCAGATCAGCTGCCTCAGTGTCTCAGAGTCCCTTGTTTTTTTTTCAGTGTGCGCTCGTGTTTCTCGTCATTTAATATATTTATTTAAGGGCTGGCTGTAGCTCAGGAGGTAGAGCAGGTCAGCTGCTGATCAGAGGGTTGGTGGTTCGATCCCCGGCTCCCCCAGTTTGCATGCCAAATATCCTTGAGCAAGATACTAACCCCGACTTGCTCTCCGATGCATCCATCAGAGTATAAATGCATATGTATGATAGTTAGAAAGCGCTCACCGTATAGATAATAGTGAGTGTGGCATGTTGTATAGACCACTTTGAGTACTCCAGGAGAGCAGGCAAGCGCTGTATAAGAACCAGTCCATTTATTTTATTACTGATTTTGAGGTTGAAAATTCCGACTTTTGACAGAGTGACTCTAATCTGTACCATCTAGCTATATTTAGTTTATTGTCACCTGACAAACACAAGGAGCCACAGCCTACTGGTTTACTGCTGTTTTGTTTAAAAAACAAAAACAAACAAACAACAAAAAACCCCAGCCTCCAACAGCACTGTAAACAACGGTAGACGGGTGCATAATAAGCAGCGAATAATGCAGAAAACAGACTTGAGATGGGAAACTTTTCTTGAAGCACACAGAGAGAGAGAGCTGTACAGGAAGTGTGATTTTATTGTGGTGGAAGCAAACCAGCCAAAGTATAAGAGATTTAATGACGATGAGTATCAAACGTGAAGCCTAGTCTGGATCTTCTTTTGCTGCTGGTTCAGTCAATTTTGGTCAGAGTGACAAAACCTGCAGCTCAGACTCTGTGAGCGGTCAGCTCATACGTCTGTGTACGTGCCGTCGGGTGAACGGTCCACGCTCTGTGTTTACGTCTTTGTGTGGAACCCGTGCAGCTGCTCTCATTTACTGTTTCAGCTGTTTGGTGATTGTTGAAATCGTTTTGTGAGGTTTAACCTGAGATTCTGGAGTTTCTGGCAAAATACATTTATATTTAAAATCGATTCAGGATTTAATGAATCAATATCACTTTATTCAAGCTAAAATCGATTTTAATTGGAATATCGATTATGGAAACCCACTCCTAGTTCAAACTTCTGGCTCAAGCCCTAACAAGCAGGTGAGTTCCTTATTGACAAATGTGTCTAATTACAGGTCAGTTCTTGACGATCAGCTGATCATTGATCAGTTTCATGATTGAAGTAGCAACAGGAGAGGGAGGGTGAGAGAATGAGAGAAGAAGAGACAGCTGACAGTGTAAAGACACAGAATAACTCCAGCTTTGTGTCTTTTTCCATTGTAGCTGAAGTCCGGGACAAACTGTGCTCCTTTTCACCTCAATACGAAACGAGTAATATTTTCTCTGAATGCGGGACAATTCCATTTTTTAGGGGACGGTTGGCAACTCTACTAACTAACCTTATGAATAAAATGAAGTTCACTATCAGTAACATCATAGCACCACCCAGCTGTAGAAACTCCGTCATGCTGGCTAGTACGCAGTACGAGTTATTGTAACTGACTGTAAAAAGTCAGCACAACGAAAATAAACTCCACCTAAACTTGGTTTATATCTGACCCAGATAGACTGCAGGTCATAACTTCTTACCTGAAGTTCAGTTCACCTGACACTCGGACCGGCGGCCGCCTCGGGCCTCTGCTCCTCCTGCCTCACCTTTCCCTCATCCACCTGGCCTCTTGTGGCAGCTCCGCCATAGCCACCACCAAACAACTGTGAAAACGTAAAGTGGGCAGCATCTGACTGCATTTCAATGGAAGACTGCAAAGCTGAGTGCAGACTTGTTTTTATTTTCTGCTATTTTCCATTGTTTCAAACTTGTCCAGGCCTTAGACCTCAGGTGTGTTCTCCCAAGTAGTACTTAATGCATAAAAATACTATTTTCATGAAAACACTGAATAAAATGTTGCTTTGTTGAAAAAGAATATGTACATTTGAAAAATAACATAAAATCAAGTTATACAAAGTGTCTTTGAATGGCAGAGATGTGTGCACATACCACAGAGCCATGGCTCACTGTCTGAGTGTCTAAATGAGTTTCACAGGCCTGAACGCTCGCTTGAAGTCGTTAATAATTCTTAACTTGTTGGATCTGCTGCTCACCACAAAGAAGCACAAGCATGAAATTTGGACTTTTAACCGTGTTTTTATAAGTTTTACAGCTTTTCCTAGTGATAAAAACCTCCTTTATTGCCATTCATGCTACACAAAGACATCAAGCAAATAACAATTAAATGACAGAAAAGTTTGTTTTTCACTTTTTACTACAGAAATCTCTGTTTTATATGACTACTGACAGGGGATTTTTAAAAATCACCCCGCAGTTCTTCAGCTGAGACACCTGAGTTAGAAAACACAAACACTGCAGTTGTGTTTACTCGTGAGGACGGTCACAGAGCGCTCGCACAGGAGACATTCATGGACTCGCGCTCTGTCACCGTCTGCTTTCTTTCTTTATACAACAGGAATTAATACATTCGTTCAGTGACATGAGCATGTGCATGTGTGCATGTGTGTGCATGTGTGCGTGTGTGTGTGTGTGTGTGTGTGTGTGTTTGTGTGTGTGTGTGTGTGCGATGTCAGAACTGCTTGTTCAACTTCTTACTATCGCTGTGGAAAGATTCAGATACGAATATCAGAACACGTTTCATAAAGAACAATCAGTTCTGAGCAATGAAGAGATCATCATGCAGCATTCTATCACGAATAAACTTATATCATTAAAAGCTTATACTGACTAAACAAATACAATTTTCTATTGACATTCCCTCCTGTTGTCAGTATAACCTTTATACGGTTAATTTATGCGGTTAATCAATTTTCTATTGACAACTACAGTTTAAAAAACGAAAGGAAAAACTGTGCAGTTTGGGCAATGAGCTGTCAGGGCTTTTTTCTGTAATCTTACACGTTTATTTCTTACGATTTAAGTACAAAGAGCCGTGCCGACAGATTTCTGTCTTTGTCACATCAGCTTTTTCTTTATCATGTAGAAAAACAGTTAAATATGTCATCTTTACACTGACAGAAAGGAGAATTTCACTGGTCCAGCATACAGGGAGTGCAGAATTATTAGGCAAATGAGTATTTTGTCCACATCATCCTCTTCATGCATGTTGTCTTACTCCAAGCTGTATAGGCTCGAAAGCCTACTACCAATTAAGCATATTAGGTGATGTGCATCTGTGTAATGAGAAGGGGTGTGGTCTAATGACATCAACACCCTATATCAGGTGTGCATAATTATTAGGCAACATCCTTTCCTTTGGCAAAATGGGTCAAAAGAAGGACTTGACAGGCTCAGAAAAGTCAAAAATAGTGAGATATCTTGCAGAGGGATGCAGCCGTCTCAAAATTGCAAAGCTTCTGAAGCGTGATCATCGAACAATCAAGCGTTTCATTCAAAATAGTCAACAGGGTCGCAAGAAGCGTGTGGAAAAACCAAGGCGCAAAATAACTGCCCATGAACTGAGAAAAGTCAAGCGTGCAGCTGCCAAGATACCACTTGCCACCAGTTTGGCCATATTTCAGAGCTGCAACATCACTGGAGTGCCCAAAAGCACAAGGTGTGCAATACTCAGAGACATGGCCAAGGTAAGAAAGGCTGAAAGACGACCACCACTGAACAAGACACACAAGCTGAAACGTCAAGACTGGGCCAAGAAATATCTCAAGACTGGTTTTTCTAAGGTTTTATGGACTGATGAAATGAGAGTGAGTCTTGATGGGCCAGATGGATGGGCCCGTGGCTGGATTGGTAAAGGGCAGAGAGCTCCAGTCCGACTCAGACGCCAGCAAGGTGGAGGTGCAGTACTGGTTTGGGCTGGTATCATCAAAGATGAGCTTGTGGGGCCTTTTCGGGTTGAGGATGGAGTCAAGCTCAACTCCCAGTCCTACTGCCAGTTTCTGGAAGACACCTTCTTCAAGCAGTGGTACAGGAAGAAGATTTAGATTAGATTAGATTAGATTAGATAGAACTTTATTAATCCCTCGGGTGGGTTCCTCTGGGAAATTCGATTTCCAAAAAAGCACAGCACCGACAGAAGTTACAGAGTTACAGAATATTATATATATATATATATATATATATATATATACACACACACACATATATATAAATACAGAGACAATATAAATAAAATATACGAAGGGGATAAATAGAATAAATAGGAATAAAAATAAAAATACAAGTGAATTGCACATTTCAAGTATTGAGTCTATTGCACTGTTGACTATTTACAAAAAGTATTGCACAAGGTATTGTACAGTGAGGTGAAGAGGCACTACAGCTTAGTTGTTCCCCCCTCCTTTGTCCTCCTGTCTCCCCTCCCTCTCCCCTCCAGAGAGGAGTTAAACAGTCTGATGGCGTGTGGGACAAAGGAGTTTTTAAGTCTGTTAGTTCTTGTCTTGGGGAGAAGCAACCTGTCACTGAACAGACTCTTCTGGTTGTTAATGGCCGTGTGCAGAGGATGCCCAGCATTGTCCATAATGTCCATCAGTTTCTTTAATGTCCTTTTCTCTGCCACTGTCACCAGAGTGTCCAGCTTCATGCCGACCACAGAGCTAGCCCTCCTGATCAGTTTCTCCAGCCTGGATGAGTCCTTCTTTGCTGTGCTGCTCCCCCAGCACACCACAGCATAGAAAAGTACTCCAGCAACCACCGACTGGTAAAACATCCTCAGGAGCTTCCTGCAGATGTTAAAAGACCTCAGCCTCCTGAGGAAGTACAGTCGGCTTTGGGCTTTTTTATACAGGTGCTCTGTGTTGCATGACCAGTCCAGTTTATTGTCCACCCACAGCCCGAGGTACTTGTACTTGTTGACCACCTCCACCTCCTCCCCCTCTATCTGAACCGGCAGTGGACCTTCTCTGGACCTCCCGAAGTCCACAACCAGTTCCTTAGTCTTTGAGGTGTTGAGTTGCAGGTGGTTTGTGTGACTCCATGCGACAAAGTTCCTCACCAGACTTCTGTACTCCTCTTCCTGATCATCCCAGATACACCCCATGATGGCTGTGTCGTCTGCAAACTTCTGAATATGGCATAATTCAGAGTTGTAGCAGAAGTCAGAGGTGTACAGGGTGAAGAGAAGAGGGGACAGCACAGTTCCCTGTGGTGCTCCTGTGCTGCTGACCACAGTGTCAGACGTGATGTCCTTCAGCCTGACGTACTGTGGTCTGTCGGTGAGGTAGTCGGAGATCCAAGCCACCAGGCAGGGGTCCACCTCCATCCTGTTCAGTTTTTCTTGAAGCATACAGGGCCGGATGGTATTAAAGGCACTGGAAAAGTCAAGAAACAGGATCCTGACCGTGCCTTTTCCCCCATCCAGGTGTGAGTGGGCTCTGTGTAGGAGGTACAGGATGGCATCCTCCACTCCGACACCCGCCTTGTATGCAAACTGTAGTGGGTCCTGGGCATGTTGTACCTGTGGTCGGAGGAGGTTGAGGAAGAGCCGCTCTAGAGTCTTCATAAGATGTGACGTCAGTGCCACCGGTCGGAAGTCATTCAGCTCATTGGGCCGGTTCTTTTTGGGGACCGGGACGATGCAGGACGTCTTCCATAGGGTGGGCACTCTCCCCAGTCGCAGACTGAGGTTGAAGACTCGTTGTAGCGGCTCCCCAAGTTCAGCAGCACACGCCTTTAGCATCCTAGGACACACCTTGTCTGGGCCTGCTGCCTTTCTGGGGCGAAGCTTCCTCAGTTGTCTCCTGACCTGATCCACTGTGACACTGGGAGATGTTTGGGAGGAGGGGAGGGGGGGAGATGTCTTGCTGCTGAGAGAGGGATTGGAGGAGGGGGGTGTCATGGTGTCAGGAAGGGGGGGAAGCGAGGGAGGTAGGAGAGTGGGGATTGGACTCTGTAGTGAAGGTGAGGGTGAGGGTGGGGGGGTTGTGGGCTGGTCAAACCTGTTGAAGAAGTTGTTGAGTTCGTTTGCCTTCTCCACAGTCCCCCCCACTGTGCTTTTCTTGGTGTTGTGGCCTGTGATGGTTTTCACACCATTCCAGACCTCCCTCATATTGTTCCTCTCCAACTTCTGCTCCACCTTCCTCCTGTAGGTGTCCTTTGCTTCCCTCAGGCAGCGTTTCACCTCCCGCTGTGCTGCCTTCATCTCCTCCTTCACTTTGCTCCTGAAAGCCTTCTTCTTCATGTTGAGGACAGCTTTGACTTCCTGTGTTACCCACGGTTTGTTATTAGGATAACACCGTACCGTCTTAGCAGGGGCGACCGTGTCCACACAAAAGTTGAGGTAGTCTGTAAGACAGTGTGTCGCCCCCTCTATGTCCTCACCATGTGGGCTCAGGAGCACATCCCAGTCTGTGGTGTCATAGCAGTCTCTCAGAGCATCCTCCTTTTCTGGGGTCCATCTCCGGATGGAGCGCGTTGTGACAGGCTGCCTTTGGACGAGGGGTGTGTATTGTGGCTGTAGGTAAACCAGGTTGTGGTCTGACTTCCCTAGTGGGGGGAGGGGGGTGGCTCTGTATGCATCTCTCACATTAGCATACAGTAGGTCAATTGTCCTGTTGCTCCTTGTGGGACAATTCACAAACTGGTGAAAAGCAGCCAGAGTAGAGTCCAGTGTGGCATGGTTAAAGTCTCCAGATATAATAATGAAAGCCTCGGGGTTTTGTGTCTGAAGTCTTGCTGTGACTGTGTGTATTTTCTCACAGGCAGCTGTTGCGTCGGCCCTCGGAGGGATGTAAACACACACACAGATCACATGACTGAACTCCCGAGGTAGATAATATGGCCGCAAGCTAACAGCTAGCAGCTCCAGGTCCGGACGGCATACCGAAACTTTAACGGAGACGTGTCCAGGGTTACAGTATCTGTTGTTAACGTAGACAATGAGTCCCCCACCTCTGCTTTTTCCGCTGGCCTGCGTGTCCCTATCGGCTCTCACGGATGTAAAACCGCATAGGTCTACGTTAGCCTGCGGCGTTAGCTCGGTTAGCCACGTCTCCGTGAAGATAAACAAGCTGCACTCACGGTATAGTCTGTGGTTGTTCAGAGCGCACAGTTCGTCAATCTTATTCTGTAACGAGTTCACGTTGCCCATGATCACTGTCGGGATTGATGGTTTGAATCACCTCCGGTGATCCGCTCTCCTCGCTCCAGCTTTGCAGCCTCTGTAGCTCCTCTTTAGCTCGGCCGGGATGTTGTGTCGCATGCCGGTCTGTCCCTTTGTTTTTAGTGCCAGCAGCTCTGCTCTCGAATAGATGAAGGAACTGGTTCCAGAAGTTTTAAAAAGTGCATTATCCATCTTGTATCGCTATATCTAAGAGGTATAAGTAGAGGAAGGTGAAAAAAAGTTTGAAAAGCCTAGTCTAAAAAAGTTAAAGTTAATAAAAAAGGTGCGGTGTTGCAGAGCTACTTGGAAAGGCTGCCGTCACTCCAGCGCCATCTTAGATTCATCTAAGAAGTCTGCATCCTTCAAGAAAAACATGATTTTCATGCAGGACAATGCTCCATCACACGCGTCCAAGTACTCCACAGCGTGGCTGGCAAGAAAGGGTATAAAAGAAGAAAAACTAATGACATGGCCTCCTTGTTCACCTGATCTGAACCCCATTGAGAACCTGTGGTCCATCATCAAATGTGAGATTTACAAGGAGGGAAAACAGTACACCTCTCTGAACAGTGTCTGGGAGGCTGTGGTTGCTGCTGCACGCAATGTTGATGGTGAACAGATCAAAACACTGACAGAATCCATGGATGGCAGGCTTTTGAGTGTCCTTGCAAAGAAAGGTGGCTATATTGGTCGCTGATTTCTTTTTGTTTTGTTTTTGAATGTCAGAAATGTATATTTGTGAATGTGGAGATGTTATATTGGTGTCACTGGTAAAAATAAATAATTGAAATGGGTATATATTTGTTTTTTGTTAAGTTGCCTAATAATTATGCACAGTAATAGTCACCTGCACACACAGATATCCCCCTAAAATAGCTCAAACTAAAAACAAACTAAAAACTACTTCCAAAAACATTCAGCTTTGATATTAATGAGTTTTTTGGGTTCATTGAGAACATGGTTGTTGTTCAATAATAAAATTATTCCTCAAAAATACAACTTGCCTAATAATTCTGCACTCCCTGTACAGTGAGCCACAGCCGCCCTATTTTGAAACTTCTTACATTTTCTCGTTACTTTTGGTTCAACAAATTTGCAGGGAGTTATTGTTTCTGTCACTCTGAGCCTTCATTTAAAATAATCACCAGGGGACGTCACATAAAAAGAGATGACGTGTGCCATAGTAAAGGGTCCAAGTGGGCCGCTGTGTGGTTTTGATTTTTTGGCACAGCTCTGGAACGACTGCAGGTGTCCATAAGTTGTGGCCGCGGTACTTCAGCATCTAATGAGCCCTACAGAAGACGATCAAGCATAAAGGGAGTAACATGTCGTGGCAGGTAATTTCAAATGCAACGTTTCTATCAGCTGTGGAGATCAGGGAAATTATTTCACTGCTATGGTTCATGGTCATCATCATTACCATTGCAGTAATGACATTAATAACATAATCTACAGCATTGATATTGTATTCAGATGTTTAAACATATTGGTAGCCAATTAGCCTTTATTACAGGTGCAGTTATAACCACGTTAAACTGTTGAGTTAAATCTATAATCTTAAATGCTTTTGAATGCTTGTTATAATCTTAAATGTGTATGTGCTGATTCTGTTGCATTATAAAAGAAAGGCCTAACTCTGAGTACACTCTGTGTTAAAGTAGACAGGAAGCACAGGCTTTTGCAGAGCGTGCTTGTCAAAGTGAAAGTGACTTTGAGGAGCTGTGTGGATGCTAAGATAAGATAAGATAAGATAACCTTTATTAGTCCCACACGTGGGAAATTTGAATTGCTATTTGAATAACCAGGTTATTCATTATTGTCTTTTATTCATTTATATCTTTTGATTAGGTTATTATGCACATGAGAATTGGCCTCTCTTCTCATAAGACAAAGTTCGTGTGAGGTCGAGCCACACACACACACACACACACGCACACACACACACACACGCACACACACACACACACGCACACACACACACACACACACACACCTGCACACACTGTAGGTAGGCTTATGTTCTAGGTGAGAGTTCAGATATATTTTCTTGCAACGGCATTTTTGTGCGTGCAGAATTGCTAGTTTGTTGCAGAGCATGGCCCGAGGTTTTGGAGAAGCGAGAGTCAGAAGATGGACCTGGCATGGAGACGAGGCGATGTTCTTTTCAAACTGTGTTAAAAGTCATTGTGGTTTTGATTTGACGTATGCATGTATTGTATCTGATGACGCATGAGGGGGCGTTAACCCTGATGAATCAAAAGCAATCTGAAGTGTCTTTTTGGGCGGAGATCTACAGCTGATGTTTTGCAGTGTACATCTCACCACGCTGCGTGTGGTCATTAAAATCAATTGTTTGACCAAGCTCTTCTGGACCATGGTTGTTTTTACTCTCCTCCTAAATATTGAACCCTTAACACAGCTCAACAAACATCAGCAAACACACAAACTGTTTTTGTGCAGTTTGTTTCACAGTGTGTTGCAGCTAAAAGCTGCTGTATTTCACAGAGACAGAAACGAGTTTGAGATAACTTCACTCAGAGATGGAGAAAGAATACAGGACAGGAAGAGGAGAGCTTATATTTAAAGGTATGGACTGCTCAGGACTGCTTGATGCAAATTTAAAGCTTGCATGGATTTCCTCATGTTCTCATATTGTGAAACACGCTGCAAAGCAAACCAACTGTGTTATTTAAAGAGCACATGAAAATCCTCTGCAGGTTAGTGCAGGATAATCAGGTTAGTTTACAGTAAAGAACTGCGTGTGACTGATGCACAATGGCTGTGGTGCTCGTGGTCTGTTACATCAAGTGTAACAGAGATGGATATGAATTTCAGCTGGTGATGCTTAAATATAGAAAAAAAAGACTGTGTAAACAGCGTCCTGTCAGTGTAGAGGGTGGAAATCAGCCAGGACAGTTCATGAAATACCTGCTTGCATCTTGTTGATTTGTGTAAAGAGCCACTACAGCTGATTTTAGGGTTCCCCCACTCTAAGATGGAAACCCCTGCTGAGCAAAATGAACAAAGGCTGCTCTCAGTTTTGCCAGAAAACATCTCAATGATCCCCGAGACTTTTGGGAAAATACTCTGTGGCCTGTTGAACTATCTCTGCTGCTCGTCTGCAGAAGTGACGAGTATCTCAGCCTTCCACACAGTGAGCCTTGTCTCTTCCTTCAGATTGTATCATGGACTTAAGATCTGTGGTTTGATCTCTCCTGGTTTATTTCTCAATGATCTCACTTGCTACAGTGACTACAATAAAAACATCCCGCTTGTGGAACAGCACATATGTGTCTGATCACTCTGCACTGCACGCTCAATACAAATCCCACCGCCAGTAAGGACCTCAGTCACAAAGAGAAAACCTCAACACATGCACAATACATGAATCCCAGCTGTCATAATGTGCACCAAAAAGGGATTAATACTGTTTTTTCTGCCCTTGCAGCGCTTTCTGTCATCTAGAGCCAGTTAATGTTTCCAGACCAGCCCTAAAGAAGTGAAAATGAATCCACTGTGTGTGCACACATGTCATTGTTTTTAAGCCCCACAGATACAATCATAGTTTAACTGTACAATGCAATGTAGTCCAAATAATCCAGCACATATACAGCAGTGTTAGGGTTCAAATATCAAGGAGGGATACAGGAGGTAATCCAAAAAAATAACAACACTGATCCGGCCGGGTGAAGTCAAATGATGATTTTAATGACACGCGTGGAGAGACGACCGCTGTACGCAGACAGCATCGATCTCTAACTAACAATGCACGAGCAGATGTTTTATACCATTAGGGCTTAAATTTAATGACGCCCCTTCAACGTCAAACAGATACAATAGATACGTAGGTTTCACAACCAAAAAAGTTTCATTAACGATTTTAAAAAAAGTTCAAAAGAGCATCTTATTCGCCTCCGCGCCAGGTGTCTTCCGGTGGCTGTCTCTCCTCGCTTCTCCAAAACCTCGAACCATGCTCTGCAACAAACTAGCAATTCTGCACGCACAAAAATGCAGTGACCAGCAAATATTTGAACTCCTTGAACTCTTTCAAAATGCTATATTTTAGGTTTTACCTTTGGTAGAATCACACTTTTACTTTTCTGTGTTCGTGTATTTGAAGTGAAATTAAAGCTAATTATGGTTCAATGGCAAGAAAGTGAAAGTGGAAAGTGCTAAAAATAGAGAATTATCCTTTTAAGTGAATCTAAATATTTTCCTTCCTCTGTCTAAAAAAAAAGATTCATCTCCTCTCTCTGTTTATACCAACTCTACTGTCTGACTGGCTTTTGGAGACTCAGATTTGAAGCCAAACAGAAAAATCTATTTTGTTTTCACTGAATGTTTTCTAACAGTAAATATTTTTCTAACATTTGTTTCCAGTTTCTGTCTTTTCATGTGTTGTCCCTTAATCTGAACTGGAACCAAATGAAGCAGAGTGTAATCACCTACGAGCCATCCCGTCACAGTGAGTGGAAGCTACAGTATCATATACTGGCTCTTTGTGATTTACAATGTGAGCTATTCATGGTGGCCTAAAACAAACTGTGTGCATGCTCCTGTTGTTAAAGGGAATCCTCCTGCAAAGCCACAAGTCAGCGTCACCTCTGTTTCCTGGGCCCTATTTCAGGAAGCCGGTTTAGTGCAAACTCTGAGTAAGTATACCCTGAGTTAACGAAAACTCTGGGTTTTCGGTTTCACAAAGCGAGTTTAGATTAATTCTGAGTGAGTTACTATGACGACACACTCCGTGAAGCTAACCTGCCCCCTAGCAGGTTTACTTCAACTAACCCTGACGTTCTCCGCCTCTTTGTCAGAAACCTGACTGTAGGAAGTGTCAGACATGGCGTGCCCCTTCCTTGAAGAGCCAGTAGATGTTGAAGCCCAAATTCTCCGCAGAGCTCTCCGCCGGGAGAGAGTGATTAGAGCGCGTTCGGACATTTTATCATTTCCTGATGATTTTCTGTGTGAACGTTACCGTTTTTCAGCACAATCTATAAGTTATTTGAATAACATCCTCAGGCCTAATATTGCTCATGTGACACATCGCGGACATTCTCTCAGTTCTGTACATATTATTTGTATCGCACTTCGGTTTTTTGCAAACGGGAGCTTTCTGTATAATATTGGTGACGCTGCACGTTTCCAAGGCTACCGTCTGTCGGGCAGTCAGGACTGTTACAGTTGCACTGAAACGTCTCCTGTACTCGTCTGTGGTGTTCCCCGGTCATAGACCCACAAGATTTATCAAAGAGGGATGCCACAAAATTGCAGGTAGCAGGATGAACAAAACTTAATACATGATGTGGTGATACTTGAACTACTACTTAAATTTTACATTTATTCTCACGGTTCCCAGGCGTGATTGGCTGTATAGATGGCACTCACATTCCAATCATTGCTCCTTCAGTAAATGAAGGAGACTATGTGAACAGGAAGTCTTTCCACAGCATTAATGTACAGGTACATAGTTCCCTGTAGCATTTCAAACTAACAAATTATTTCATTATAGTAATGGATGCTAATTTGTGTTCTCTGCACTGTGAAGATCATATGTGATGCTGCCAACATTATCACAAATGTGGAAGCCAACTGCTCAGCCTCTGTGAGTGGTGGTGGTGGAGGACCCCCACCTGTTTTTCGGGCCTCCGCTTTTTTTTCTGTTGGCTATAACAGGTCACATTTGAGCATACAGAGTAAGCAAATATGTACTTGTAATGTGCTCAGATAATTTCAATAAGTGCTTACAGAGGGGAAATTAATGTAGCCTCTAACTGCAATTGATTTACAAACAGACCAAGCACTATGGCTCATAATACAATTACACCTTACCTGTTTGGACTATATTTTTATATTTCATCTTTACTTGCTGCCAGGCACGTTTGGGGCCTGTTGGGTTGCACCTGCGCTCACATCACATCACAAAATCAAATGTATGAAATAAAAAATAAAATAAAATATAATGAAATATAATAAGATAACGTGTTAAATGGGTGGAAATCCCTAGATCAATGTTTAAATTAACACTCATGCATTGACTCTGTCGGCTTTGTTTTGCCATGCATGCTCCCTTTCTTTTGCAGCTGAGGCTGTGTTACTTTTTTCCCGCAAAATTTGCATGTTATCGGCATATACTGCCATCAGAATTTCGGCCTGAAGCGCTGTAAGATACATTGACCGCGCCTTCTTTCCCTCCGTCTCCATGGTGACTCGCTTAATCTGTGCTCCACTAATCAGGGCTTTATGTATCCTCGTGCGCGCGCTTAACTTGGGGTTAAAGCAACTCCGCGTTGATTGAACTAATTGTTATCAGCCTTTCTGAAACCGAATATTCCGAGTTGGACAGTTCGGGGTTACTCAACCCTGAGTATCGTTTTTCACTCTGAGTTTTCTAAACCGGCTTCCTGAAATAGGGCCCTGCTTGTCCAAAGTGAACCGTGATGAAAAGATCAATTCATACAGAAGTGAAGCAGGAGTATCAGTCATGGACGCACGAGTTTGTTTGTTTTGTGGAACCACAAGGGAGCCTGGAGTGACTGGAGCTCCACTGGATCATCACCAGTAGGAAGAAAAAAAAACCCACCACGTGGAACTTTTTTGTAGAATCGTTGCAAATTTTCCAGCACACAGTGGATGTGATCTGGGAATGCAGTTTCTTGCAACGTGTACTCAGATATTTATGCAATACTTATGTAAGAATGCTGTTTGTTGACTTCAGCTCAGCATTCAGTACAGGCATTCCCTCCAAGCTGATCACCAAACTTGTGGATTTTGGACTCAGCAACTCCAGGCGACCATGGTTCAGGGGATTGGGAAGCTCATCTATAACTGGAAGGTTGCCGGTTTGATCCCCCTGGTCGTTGTGTCCTTAGACAAGACGCTATATAAATGTAATCCATTATTATTATTATTATTATTATTATTATCTGTACCTGGATCATGGACTTTCTGACCAACAGACCCTGGCATGTAAGGTCAGGCCATAACTGCTCTACCACCATCACACTCAACACTGGCACTCCACAGGGCTGTGTGCTGAGCCCGTTCCTCTATGACTGCAGACCTCGGTCCGGATCCAACTCCATCATCCAGTCTGCAGATGACACCGCGGTGACTGTCTCATCAGAGACAATAATGAGTCTGCTACAGGGAAGAGTAAAGCACCTAGCTGTGTGGTGCTGACAATAACCTGCTCCTGAATACCAGCAAAACCAAAGAGCTCATTGTGGACTTCAGGAGGGAGAACAGAGACCCCCATGTCCCCATCTACATAAATGGCACAGCTGTTGAATGGGTCTCCAGCTTCAAGTTCTTGGGGACCCACATCTCTGAGAATCTGTCCTGGTCAACTGACACCTCCAGCCTGGTCAAGAAGGCCCATCAGCGCCTTTTTTTCCTTGAGGACACTGAAGAAGAACCACCTGTCTACTGACATACTGGTTAACTTCTACCACTATGTGATAGAGAGCATCCTGACCAACTGTGTCACACTCTGGTATGGGAACTGTTGCTGGCCACAAGGCACTGCAGCGGGTTGGGCAGTTTTCACCACAGGGACTCCACTTCCTGCCATTGAGGATGTCCACAAGAAGAGATGTCTATGCCGAGCACGCATCATTCTCAGGGACTCCTCTCATCCTGCCAATAAACTCCTCCAGCTCCTCCCCCCCAGAAGGTGCTACAGGAGCCTTCAGACTAAAACCAGCAGGTTTAGGAACAGCTCCTCCCCCACAGCTGTCACCCTACTGAACTCAGCCCCCGCTGAACCTTTCCATCCACACTCACTGAACCCTTCTACACTCCTCCTCCCAGTGACCATGATTTCATTCTCAACATTGTTACGTTCTAAGTCTAGGCGTGTCTTGAACGCAACACAACATTGGCCCACCACACTCCACCCAAAACAAGAACCCAAACAATAGTATCTTTTAAAATGCTAAGCAGCCATTTATTTGCTTCAGCAGTGAGCAGTGCCGAAAATAAACAAAACTCCCTAATGGTCCCTACGCTTTCCTACCCAAAATGAAAAACCAAACAAAAGACAATTCACTTACCTAACTCGCTACATGAAAAACAGGAGAAAACTTAATCAACAAAAATGGCTTCTCACGCCTACTAGGCTGCTGCAGTGAACAATATATAAATCAAATTCAAATCAAATTCAAATTTTATTTGTCACACACACACAACCATACACAGTATGACATGGGGGTGAAATGCTTGTAGCTGTACAATGCCCGACCATTAGATGACAGAAGAAAAGTTTTACAATATTTACAATTTACTACAAAAATTTACAAATTAACTTAGGAATTTACAGTAAAGAATGTGCAAATAGCAGAAGAGATTATAAAGATAAGGATTATAAATTATAGGAATTATAGAATTATAGGAAATGTGTGGTGGTGCGTGTGGTGACGTGTGTGAGAGTCCAGTCTTATAGTGACGTGTTTGGGAGAGTGGTGGAAAAAAGGTGGAAAAAATACAAGGTGGAAAAAAAAAAAACTCAATTGCTACTTTACAAATCTATTTACAGCTATATACAAAACTACGATACCAACACCACAATGATCACGACGCATGACAAACTGAAACACAGGGCTTAAATACATAGAGGGAGCAATCAGGGAACGGACAACAGGAGGGAAACACAGCTGGGGCAAATCAGAACTGACGAGACAAGGAAGCGTAACCTGAACACACTGAGATAAGACAGACCTTCAAAGTAAAACAGGAAACACATAACAGTCACGCCTAACACAAAACACTGACAACATTGGATCGTAACAACATTCACCACATGCTCACATTGGTTACTGCTATAGTTTTACGACACTGACAGAGTCTCTGTTATAGTGCCTACACTGTTCACTGTTACAGTCTGTTCAGAGAGCTACGCTTCCACTGCTGTAGATATATTCATAGCACTCTGTAGATCTGTTTACCTCACACCGATACATCTGCATATATGTAGCACATCTGTATATTTGTTCACAGTACACCTGTATATCTGCCCATCTGTACAGCAATACAGAACATCTGTATGCTACACCATCTGTATATCTGTACATATGTATACAACAGTACATCTGTATATCTGCTCTCTACTGAACTTATACATAATCTGCTCTTATTGCACTTACTGATTAGATGCAAACTGTATTTTGTTACCCTGTATTTAGACATGTGTAATGACAAACGTTGAATTCTAAATGCTATCCTAAACATTTAAACAGCTACAGGAGAAGTTTTTAGAAGACCAGTAAAGAGAGCATGGAGGCAGATGGAGGATGCCAAGTCCACTGTATCTACACACTTCCTGTTTCCACCTCATCCTTCCAGTGCTTTACTACTATGGGCTCAATTGTGGTCATAAATATTTTGTACTTGTAAATCAGTTTTGTACTTGTAAATCAGGATTTGTGTGTGTAAAAAAGATTTGTGTGTGGACTTATCCAAAAAATATGTGTGAAAGTCTGCACTAAACTTTCAAGTTACAAGTACGAATTTTGAGCCTATTTTTCTTCCTCTCATCTGATTGGCCAATGTCATGTCAATCACAAATTTAACTATCCAATCAGAGAACACGATTGCGTGTCCCGCGAAAAATTGGCAACACAAAAAAAGAGAAATGAAATGACTATTTAGTGTATATCAATGTGTGTGTCTCCTATATGATATATGCAAGTGACATTTTTTACTGTAACAGCGATTCATACAGGAAAATAATGACCAATGACCGCAGCCGCGTTGTACATTTTTTTCAGTTTCAATATTTTTTTCAGTTTCAATATTTTTTTCGGTTTCATGTCAAGGTGGCATTGTTCTGATCCCATACACACACAAATCCTGATTTACAAGTACAAAATATTTATGACCACAATTTGAGCCCATATACTCTCTCTACCACAGCTGCCTTTGAACTTGCCTGGGCCAGGTCTGAGTCCAGCTTTGCTACTCCTGCCAGGTCACATGACACAGGGGTGTGGTCTGATGTCAGCAGGCAGGTCAGTGGAGCCCTCTGGTGATGGATATATGGCAGTGAAGCAGGAGGAGGCCTGAGAACATACAGCAGGCTTAACTAGCAGGACAAAGTAGCATGTAGTACTTGAAGGAGTCATCACAGCCAATCAGCTCTCAGGAAAATGGAACATCACATAAATATTTCTCTTCTTTGATTTTCATCAATGTATTTCCTTTGATAGATTTTCCGTCAACACTTCTGCTTGATCAGAAGCTCATAGGCAGTTCCTGTCACTCTACAATAAAACAATGTAAAGGCTGCCCTCTCTGCCCTCCCACTAGCTGACACAAGTAAACTGTGCTAAGATGCCCTACATGGACTAAGGTTCTTGGCCACACACATATAGATTTAGTTGGCTGTAGAAATCCATGCCATGAAGCTCCCAGCGCACATTTTTGATGCTTCTGTCTGTGGAAGAGCAGGTTTGGAGCTCTGCAGAGCCTTGGTGACTTTTACTGACTATGCACCCCTACCATTTATTATGAACTAACAGCACAACGGTTTGTGCTTTTTTCTATAATACACATGTATGATTTAGATTTGTACTTATGTGGCAGCTATTCACTGACCTGACAAAGTTATTTTCCATAAAAACTAAAAGTGTTGAAATTCTCAGAAAATGAATGACACGTGCATGCAATTTGACATATTTTATTGTTTTCTGTGTGTGTTTGTCTGTGTGAAGTTTTGATGTGTATGTGAAAAACACAATTTTGAAAACACAGGAAAAAGACCTCAAGACATGTTTTCCTTTACTTTCTATGAAACAACAATTCCCACCAAGGCTTTTCAGTGTGAAATTTAGTGTATAGAAAATACCTGTGCCAGGTTGTCTCCATCTAGTGGTGAACATGGCCTCACCACTACACCACCATCAGGTGAGCTTTTCACTGTGCACAGTGACACAAAAGTCATTTAACAATTTTTAAAAAAAGCAATGTTACAGATTCAGTAAGAACTGAAGTTTATCATAATCCTTCAAGTTTCACTCAGTAACAGCAGCTTTTTAATATTATTGGCTATAGTTTAGAGTCACATTTATATGAAATGTCAAACAATCACAGAGTGACACTGAACTAAACAATCAATGCCATGTGAGTTGTTCTTGTTTGTTCTTTATCTCGGATTTATTGTAAGCAGCGGGAGTAGAAGCTAAAGAAAAATAGTAAAGATATGAATGAATCTCTGCTCTTACAGCTTTTATTGTGCCATAATGTCTGCTTTGAAACTGTCCTCTTGCTCGTCTCTTGGATGCTCACCTCTTCTTCACCTGTTCCTTTCACCAAACTGCTGCACTCTCGTTCTCTCCTCTCACCTCCTCTTCTGGTTATAATTAGGATGCAGTCAGCATGTGCCAAACAAACTCCCCCCAAATCGATCATGTTTGATATGATGATGACGTTTTTAACATCTTATTTATGCACTTGTTGGGTGGGAAAGAGTAAACAAAGATGGGGCATAGAAGCAGAACTGAGTCCTACGTGTGGAGGGACAGTAACTGTGTGTGTATGTGTAAGCATTTAAACACTGCAGAGAGTCAAATTAACAGTAACACTATTTTGTCTAAGTCCGCCATTGTAGAAATTCATTTCACCGAAACAATAACATGGCGCACAATGTGACAATAAACGTATAAAACACAAATTCTTACCTAGCAGGAGAATAAATAATCAGTATTTTAAGGCTACTGCATGTATAGATGTCACTGCTTGCTCACATAAGCTAGCTCTGAGACCCGCCAGAGTTTACGCCACAGTTGACTGTCGCGAAAGAGTCGTAAATCACCGGCATTGTAAAACTTAAAATGATTCCAGGGCATGTTATAAAACACCCAATAGATGTAATGGATATTAAACGGTATCAAACGACTAAATGAACACAGGGTTACAATTACATGCTCACATCGTCACATCGAGAGTTTATTCATTAATCATCAGAGTTCAACAATGTTACATCCAGTTGAAAACAGCTTCACTAACGCTAGCAAAACAGGCTAACAGTATATAAGAGCACAGAAACAGCCGTGCTTATCGACAGCTCGACATATCCTCAACAACTCACCTCAGTATGTGTAACCCGTTCATGTGTTACGCCTGTTGTTCTTGCGTTGTGTTCTGGCGTGAAAGTAAGAGGCAGGAGACAGTACTGGGTCTTTGGCTCTTTACTGCACATCTGCAACACAGAAACATGTGTCTGATCTGTGTGTGTCACGCGACTGCCAGTACACCTCTCCTCCGGCCATGTTGAAAGCAGCTGTGTCTGCAGCTTCATTAACACTACAATAATATAATGAATCAAATACAACAAATTGTTTTAAAACATTAACTTAAGCTCTCAAAAACAAAAAGCACAAAATAAATAATATGTCACTGAAAAAACATCAAAAACAACTTATAAGAACAATAAACAAAATAATTCAAAAACAAATAAACAGTCAGATAAATACAATTCAATAACCAGGACCCAATATTCTGGTACTTATAGTTCAAACATTATACTTCAGTACAATTATATTAATAACCGCCATCTAACAGGCAGTACAACACTGTACTTATAAAAACAATGAATGAAAGACAGCATCTCCAAAACATAAGAACATCTCCATACCTGCAACACAGAAATATGTGTCTGATCTGTGTGTGTCACGCGACTGCCAGTACACCTCTCCTGACGAAGGAAAAAAGAGTGCATGCTGTTAAAAAAAGACTGCCGCGAGTAGCCGCTAGCAATCAGGCTAACTTAGCATGCTAGCATTTTAGCTGCGTTCTCGGCTAAAACTCATAAGCGTATATTAGTGAACTCCGCCCTCCACAAAACTTGTCCCGAATGAGTCTCTTAATGACAAACAAAAACGCGGCGGTTTGGCTGTATTCACATTGCAGCTTGGGATCTGAACAAACTTTAATTAGCTGAGAGCAACGTGGCAGTGACTTACCTCCGGCCATGCTGAAAGGAGCTGTGACCGGGGCACACATGCACGCGCCTACGTCACCACGCAGCGCACACACACATGAACGCACTATACACATATGCAGCATATTTATTTTACTTGGTTTTAGAGTTGGAGTATTTACATATTGATCTGAAATATTTTGCTGCTGAGCAGCAGAGCTCCAAAGCGTCCCCCTGTAACTATGGTTACGCAGATGCATTCCGACTGTCACGTCACCGAGGAGAACCTGTTTCAAATGTATACCTGGATCAACCTGCAATCAGTTTGAAAAGTTTTCTGCTGAGATCCGCAGCTCGACTTCCTGGCACCCCGGGATAAGATGAGTTGCTGTGTTTTTCACGGAGAAAAAATAACGTCAGTGTTAGATGAAAAAAAAAAGATGCAAGCAGAAGAGGACAGCAGATTGAGAAGAGATTTCTTCAAACGGTAAGGAGCTTCTAACAAGTGATATCTGATAAGCTTAAAACTTAAATCTTAAATCTAATGTCCAGATTCATGCTAAACTTTTCTGATTACTCCGTGTATCTGCACCGTTAGACTTTTCATCGCCACTTTACGGTAACATACTGGCGTCACTGCTGCCAGCGTCATACCGTGACGCCGTGTTACGGTAGCTTACCTTTCTGCAGGATGATACCGTTTTTTGCTGGTGTGGTATAATACTCTTGGACAAATTATGGTAACGCACCGTAGCCTTTTTTACGGTATCTCACTGGCGACAGTTATGTCAGTGAGATACCGTTATGTCGTTATGTCGTAAATTACGTCAACAAAGTAACATCATACTGTGATTAATAAATTGGTATACTACCGTTTATTCACGGTATGTCACTGTAAGCCCGCTGCAAGGTAATAAACTGCAATATATTAACCAGTAACTTACCGTTGGTACGCATCATCAGTACCAAAAATATTCATCTCTGCTAGAGGACACCGTGTCCTAACAGGCGGTCATTTACTCTTTTAAAAGGTCGTAATTTACCGTAATTTCAGTTAACAGTAACATACTGTAAGAGACTGGAGGGTTCCAAAAAAGTTGGATGGATGGATACACACACACACACACACACACACACACACAAAATATAATTCATGTGCTTTACACCACTTTATTTCAATTCTGATTCTTCCCTGCTGAAATACACATTTCCAAAATCAAAAACTGAAAAGAACTGAAAACATATTTTCATTGAGGAAGCACTTGTTTTTACTAAACCATGTAATCCATTATTTTCTCAGATGGTTGTACAAACAATAACAATATTATGTCATATCCATATCATGGCAGACAACACATGCTCAAGTGTTGGGTTTCCTTACTTATATTTTGTAGGGTCTCAAACCTACAATGTGAAGTGCCTTGGCATTCATTTTGTTGGCACCATACAAACAAACTGAATTGTAATGGATATAATATCAAGCCCCACACGTCTGCCTTTATATACACTTTGTCCAAAATACTGGCTCACACGACCAAATCATTGCACAAAACAGGGTCCACAAGGACATGGATGAGCGTGTGTGGTGTGAAGAAACTTGACTGACCTGCACTGAACCCTGATCTTGCTTTGTGGACTGAGTTCATTGATTTGTAGGGTGAGCCAATACATGTGACAATTAAAGTGTAAGTAGCTGAAATAATTTTTAACAAACGGGTAAAAGAAGGTTAGCACTGTTGCCACACAGCAAGAAGGTCCTGAGTTCAATTCCACCATCAGGTCTTTCTGTGTGGAGTTTGCATGTTCTCCCCGTGTTTGCGTGGGTTCTCTCCGGGTACTCCGGCTTCCTCCCACCGTCCAAAGACATGCAGCTTGTGGGGATAGGTTAATTGGATAATACAAATTGCCACTAGGTGTGAATGTGCGAGTGAATGTGAGTGTGAATGGTTGTCTGTCCCTGTGTGTTGGCCCTGCGACAGACTGGCGACCTGTCCAGGGTGTACCCCGCCTTTCGCCCTATGACAGCTGGGATAGGCTCCAGCGCCCCCCGCGACCCTGAAAAAGGATAAGCGGAAGTGAATGGATGGATGGATGGGTAAAAGAAGGGAAAAAAATCAAAACTGTTGCACTCAAAAAAACCTATTGGACAGAGACAGCGTCTTGCAAGATGGCGAGAGAGCTTGTCTTCATTGTTGCTCGTCTTGTGTAAATGTCCAGAAAGCATGGGCCATGGATCATCTGTGGAGACATGGGTAACAACACATTGGTCACTTAAATTATACAAGAAATTTACTAATTTCCCTAATTTGAAGTTCTCCACTCAAATTCAGTAAGCCACTGGAGGAAAGTTGTGACATGAGGGTTAATGTGAACAACCTTTCGCTTCACAGTGGTCCCAGTCTTCCTGCTTGTCCCAACCTTGGAGGTACATTTTGTTCCCTCTTCAGGGTTTATCCTTACAAAAAACCTTGCACCCGCTGACTCCTGGTATTCCAGGTTCAATACATAGAATGAACCAAAGAAGACTGACATTGCATCAGCACAGGTGTTCTCTTTGTCCAGCTCAACAATTACACGCCCCTCTGCACTCACCATCCAGCAGGTGGCGGTCATTGAACTTTGTCCTTAAATGTATAGGGGCAACATGTTGTCATTATGCAACATAAAATAATTTCAATACTTCACTTCTTCACACTGTCTAGATAGTCATAAAGCAAATACCTACGTACAGTTAATTATTAATGGCCTTGTGTACATAGGTCCATTTTAACATATTATAATTGTATATAATTGGGAATTATTCTGCACATTAAACACACCTAACAAAGAGTCAGCCCAGTTAAAGTACCGGAGGTGAATCAACTGTATGGTTATTTTGGAGTTTATAGTTTGTGCTGCTGTTAAACTTTACAGTATTGACTTCAGTATTTCTGCTGTTGGTGTAGCTAGACTACTGTTGATCAGTAATATGTAATGTGAAATTTGATATTGTTACTTTGCTGGATTCACTGAGACACATGTCCAACAACCTTGGTTTATAAAGGAAATTACAGAAATTTGAGCTAACAAAACAGAGACTGGATACCTGTGTCCACGAAAAGCTCCTGTGCCAAACAGAAATTTTAATATGGTCTAATCAGCTCTATGTCATAAATGACTTCTTACCAAGCATAATCAGCCTTGGGGTGCTTGGCAGGCTTTTAACATGCAAACTGAACAATATAAATTTGTGTGCACTGAAGCCACAAAATTTAGAAATACACAGTTGCAAAAACTTCAGTGACCAATTACCTTTCCTGAATGACATATTCAATGCAAAAAATAAGAGTATTGTCAATAGGGACCAATTCCCAGTTTTTACATGATCAAAATTATTCACAAAAGGCTTCAATAAACAGAAAATGTGTGCCAACAAGAGAACAGTGCACAAAAATGAAAAGATATTTGAGCTCGACGCTTTAATGGGTTTAACATGACCGTACAGGTAGTACAAGCACACCTGAAAACACTGACCAGCTAACAGCTTTAAGCATTTGGGCGCAACCTCGGTAGTTCACCGATTCACCTGTTGCAAACGTCCAAGTTTCTATCAAGTCTCATAAATCCATCGGCAAATTACCTAACTAGTCTTTTGAGTCTCCACATTCAGAGATATTGACAATTTGTCTTTAAATGAAAATATCCTGGTAGGGTAGCTTAAAAGTCAAAACAAACAGTACTAAGAACGCATTTCGGACTTCTCTCGAATAAGTGAAAAAAACACTTACCTTCAGACTGATTAGCAGGTTCCGATCCAACTTTAATGTGTCCCATGTCAGTCCGTTTTAGGGAAAAAGTGTTAAGTGGTTTCATTTAATTTTGAGATACTCCCGCATGGACGAGCAGCAATTTGGAGTCTAGCAGAGTTACCACGAATAGCATACGATCTTCAGATATAATCCAATCAACCTTGCATTTAACCCGATTGAACATCCAGTTACCTCTGACTACTTCTAAGTTGCACATGTTAACGGTCTCATCATCACTCTGTGCTGCAGCGAACTGTATCTGTGGCACAGAATATTTGATGGCCATGTCGTTCTCCTGCTTTGCAGCTTTTTTTGAGTCTGAATTGCGGCTTAAACGTGCAAAACTAAGAGAAGCAGATCAATATTTTCTTCTTGTTGTTATTTAATGGTGGTTGGCAACCAGCGAAAGGAGCATTAACCACCTCGAGCACTATTTTCTATCCCCAGTGTTGTTTTGAAAGTGAATACCCAACGTGTGCGTCATACGTCACGTTGTACGTCAGGTGAAGGTGTGGTGTCGGCTATCGCACCTGTCGCATTACAAAGCTTTAAAAACGTAACAATCCAACACAACCCAACGCGCTAAACTGTGATAATGTGTTACATTATCACTGAAGGAAACGGCTTCCAGGGCCTAATCCGTGGATCGGCTTCCTCCGAGGCGTGGACGTCTATCAGCAGAGAATGTACCTTAGTCTGTAACACAGTCAAATATATTCTCAAGTAATATTCAAGCATGCCATTCAGCGTGTTAGTACGAGCTCGGGAGCAGCTTGGGAGAACAAGAAAACAGAGACTGCTTCAGGTTGTCTTCCCAAATTGACTCAACTTTATTCACAAGTACAACAGTTTATATAGAGGGACAAATTCATGAGTCAGCAGATTCTCAGTTTAAACCAGTACAGACCAAGATAAGGGAGCGTCTTTCTGCCCTTGGGTGAAGAAGCATCCTTTGTATAGTGTATCAGTTCAGCTACAATTGTGATTATCTCAGCGACATATTTTCAAGGCACGAAATAAAGAGTTCTTTCATTAGTGAATTCTGAAACAAACCATCTGGCCTTCAACAGGCGTCTCCTAAAAGATTAAGAAACTAATGTAGCTGAGGGAGTGATCTCTGTGGTATTTCAACCTTGTACCAGCCTGTGATTCTCACACATCAATTCTTGGGTCAAAGAGAAAAATAACTAAAACAAAGGGGCCTTATTGAATGACAGAGTTTTCCTGCATAATGTCACTATAAAACAATATCCAGTAAATGCTCCCATGGTACTAAAATACCTAACAATCACGTATATCAGGACATCTCTTCTGAACCAAGACAAAGTGGTGCTACAAAGGAATTATTTCTTTAGGAGAGCATTTAATAGCAGTCTGGCCTGCAACAAAATGCACCGCTAAAAATACAGTTTCTGCTTGTCCCAGAATTTATTAATTTTGAGAGTGAAGTTGTAGGACTGATGCTGGTTAGTGGTGTAGGTTTCATGGATGTGACACCTTGTGTAAAATGACGACCAGAGCATATTATTAGGTCAGTTCACTGTAGTTAGGCAGAGGTGTCTTAAAAAGTACCACCTTATACAAAACAAATGAAGGTCCAGTATAAGAAAGAATAAGAAGAGAAAAAAAGCAACATCCTGCTAAATGAAGTCATTTTTAAACATTACTCTAAATGTAGCCATTAGTTTTTGTTGCTGGCCATACAAAAATAAGTATACTTCAATTATATTTCCCAAGTATATCTTACCTAGTACGTATACTAATAATGCTTCTTGGGACTATATTGGCCCCCGTTTTAGTACATAACAGTATTCTTGAAATGAACTTTTAGATGTACTTTTTGTTCACCATAATTGTACTAGCATAATGTCATAATGTCTACAAGAGTATAATTAAATATACTCGACTCTATCACAATACTAACCTTACAAGTATACTATTAATTAATAGTATTACTAATGTTTCACATTGTTTGACTAAACAAATGCATTTATTAATATATGAGGTTCCATTCAGTTCAAGGAATTAAATTTTAGTGTGGCTGCAACTTACTCCTTAAGTTAAAAATTATGCTGTATATTGTAGTTTATATGTTATACTGCTTTCACAGTGAATCACATTTTATAGTAAT
The DNA here is from genome assembly GCF_057382275.1 of Copadichromis virginalis. Taxonomy (NCBI): domain Eukaryota; kingdom Metazoa; phylum Chordata; class Actinopteri; order Cichliformes; family Cichlidae; genus Copadichromis; species Copadichromis virginalis. The sequence continues at coordinate 2,102,967 of NC_140625.1, forward strand.
ACACTCTGAATGAGGATTTTTTTTTCTCAAAGATATTTTTATTGAGTTGAAGCAACAAAGAAAAGCAAATACACGCAGAATTGTCAAACGCCAAACAAGCAAGTTTCACAGTGACTGTTAAAACTGAAATATCAGAATACAGATTAATGACACACTCACATGTCTTATAGTTGCTTCCAGCAGTTTATCCCCTACCCACAACACTTAGAACCCCTATCCCTCAGACCAGGAAGGAAAAAACCCAACAAACAAAGCAAGAAAAAAGAAGCAAACAAATAAAAACAACTGAATGAGGATTTAAGTAATTACTCTTAGATCTACAGTAGAAAACAACAGAAATCCGGATGGTGTAATAGTATAATCTCAGTAACATCACCAATTGTTACATTTGCTGTATTTTACAGCTGTTTCCATGAGTACGGTGAGTTACCGTAAAAATAGTGTAATCTCATGGAATTTTCCCACAATTACATGCAAATTACAGTACTAAACTGCTAACATCCTTTAGAGTTTTTTACTGTTGATTTTGCAGTACTAAGCTATGGAAATTACTGCAAAGGCTAACAGTGTTCATGTTTTGAATCGGGTAATTTCATGGTGAGAAATGTCTTTGACAAAAAAAATGCAGGATTAATTAATAGCTGTATATGACTGCTAGGTTAGGACGTGGTTAGGTGCAAATACTTAAGAGAGAGAGATTTTGCTCTATTAATATTTAATGGAAATCTTTTTCTTCATAAGATTGTGGGCAAAGTCAATAAATTGTCTCCTGGCTTTCAGGTCCCCTTGAGCCAAATTTACAGTTTTTGCAATTAAGAAAAGAAAAATAGATTTAAGGTGAAACAAATTTTTTCAATTCATGGAATGATGACATTATCACTCATTCCATATTGTTCCTAAAGTTTGCAGTCTTTTTTTTAGTTAAAAGTTAAAGCAGAGCTTGTTTTTTTAGCTTCTTTGATAATGTAACTCTGCATATGTGTACATGCATGTGCACTGATGTGTGCATGGGGGGTGATTTAACATTACAGTCCCTTGAAATAGCATTCATAGTCCTTGAACTTGTGCACATTTTGTCACCTTACAACCACAAACAAAAGATGTTTTTATTGACAGTTTCAATGGTAGATTAACACAAAGTAGCACATAATTGTGAAGTGGCATGAAAATAATACATGGTTGTCAAAATTCTAAGCAAATGAAATTTGGAAAAGTGTGTCATTCTTTTCTATTCACCCCCTGCTCTTCATAGAGCCACATTTTGCTCCAGTTACACCTGCAGGTCTTTTGGAGTACGTCTCTACCAGCTTTGCACATCTAGAGACTGAATTATTTGCCCATTCTTCACTGTAAAACAGCTCAAACTTAGACAGATTGGATGGAAAGCGTCTCTGAGTCTGTATGACTATGTTTACTGTTTTGTCTATTTCAAACAGATGCCTGTCCTCACCTCTGCAGTGCTGCCGTCTCCTCTAACCCGGCATGTTTCTAAGGTATGTTTTCTTTCTTTTGGATGTTGTTCTTGTGGTTTTTCTTCAGAGATGAGGTTTGCAGTGTCTGTGTGGTGCAGCCGGTCTAGTCTAGGGGTAATAACAGAGATTGAAACTTTACTGATAAATTGTCCAACTAAAAAAATAGCGGGGTCCACAAATGTCATGTGACAACTAGGGATGGGTACCGTGGATACCGGGATAAGATGAGTTGGTACCGGGATAAGATGATTTGCTGTGTTTTTCACGGAGAAAAAATAATTAACATGGAATAACGTCAGTGTTAGATGGAAAAAAAAAAAAGATGCAAGCAGAAAAGGACAGCAGATTGAGAAGAGATTTTTTCAAACGGTATCCTTAGAAAGAAATCTCTTCTAACAAGTGATATCTGATAAGCTTAAAACTTAAATCTTGAATCTAATATCCAGATTCATGCTAAACTTTTCTGATTACTCCGTGAATCTGCACCGTTAGACTTTTCATCGCCACGTAACATACTGGCGTCACTGTTGCCAGTGTCAGGGGAGTTTCTTTAGGGGAGTTTATTTGTGAGCCGTTCGAGGACTGCAACCAGCCTCTTGTCGTGCTGGGTCTGTGTGTCAGCATAAACCAGAATGTCATCCATCTGGCAGACAACTCCATCCAGCCCCTCCAAAAGCTGAGACATTCGTTTTTGAAAATGCTCAGGGGCTGAGGATATGCCAAAACAGAGTCTATTGAAACAGTACCTTCCGAATGGTGTGATGAAGGTTGTGAGAAGAGCTGACTGCTTGGACAAAGGTATTTGCCAAAACCCTGAGTTAGCATCGAGTTTTGAGAACAACTTTGCGCCCTCTAGCTGTCCTAGGGTGTGCTCAACTGATGGCAACATGTGTCTTTCCCTTTTCACAGAAGTATTTAGTTTGGTCAAGTCCACGCACACACGCACTTCATCTCTGTTTGGTTTAGGTACTGGAACCATTCCTGCACACCAGTCAGTAGGCTGCTCTACTCTGGAGATTACACCTAACTCTTCCATACGAGCGAGCTCTCTTTTGACTTTGGGCAACAGGGGAAGCGGGACCCTTCTTGGGGTTGACAGGGCGAATGGTTTAGCGTCTGCTTTAAGCTCGATTTTGTATTCCCCCTCCATTCAGCCTAACCCACTGAATAGTTTTGGAAACTGCTGCTTTACTGCCTCTACCGAAGTGAGTGACACTGCTTCTACTCTGGCCACTAGCCCAAGTGCTACACTTGCTAAGCGGCTAAGTAACCCTTGCGTCAGGTCTGCTACTACATACACAGGCTGTACTGTAGTTTTGCTCAGAGTGCTCAGGTTAGCAGTAAATGTCCCTCTAACTGCTAGTGGAGACAGTCCCGCCCCATACAGTTTCAGATCTGTGGGTTGCAGCTGTGGTTTTTGTGCTAGAGCATTGTACTCTTTTTCAGGCAAGACGGTTACGTCCGCTCCTGTGTCAATTTTGAGCCAGCAGTCTACATTGTTAACTTTTATTTTAGTCAACCACGCATCCTCAGTTCTCTCTGAAGCTACTGTTCCCAAAAATGCTACCTCCCTTTCTTCACTGTCACCACCTGCTGCACGTATTTCTCCCACTGCCCCAGATCTGCACACTCTTGCATAGTGACCTTTCTTTTTACACTGATTGCAGAGTACCTCTTTGGCTGGGCACAGGTTCTTGCTGTGAAAGGGTGTCTTTCCACATCGGTTGCATTGGCTTTTCACATTCCTCTCTGTGGTTTGTGGCACAGTCTTTCTTGGTTTAAAGTGTTTTATTTTTCCTTTAATGATGTCCACGTTACAGAGATTTTCCTGCTTGAAGTTGTTTTTAAGAAGATCCTGCTGCTTCTTAACAAGCTCACTTTGGCGAATCCGTATCACTGCTTTTTCTAACGTGAGCTCTGCGTCCATTTGCAGTTGCTCCGAGAGCCTAATGTCTCTTATTCCGACAACGAGTCTGTCTCTAATATTTCACTGTGCAGCGCCCCGTAGCCGCAATGCTCAGCCAAGGCATATAGGGATGTAATAAACCAGTCTGCAGTCTGTCCTGCTTCTTGCTGCCTTTGGTTGAACTTTGCACGTTCAAAGATAACATTTCTTCTGACTACAAAGTGTGTCTCGAGTTTGTCTTTGAGAGTGTGGTACTCACTCGCCTCCTCTTCGGTCAGGTTCAACGAGGTGATCACGTCTTCAGCTTCATCGACCATTGTATATATCAGAGTGTTAAACTGGTTTTCGTCCGATTGTAGCTCGAGTCCGGATGCTATCCTGAACCTCTCAAAGCGTCGGATCCATTTTGGCCACTCTTCTGGCTTTGAAAAGTCGAACTTCGGCGGCGGTGATACTTGGAAGGCTGCTGGCGCGGCTGCCATGCTGCTAGTCACGAGATGCTAGTTAGTGTTTTCTAATTTGTTAGCTTAGCTCTTACTGTGGCTGTTAATGCAAACTTGGAGGGCGAGTTCTCTCCGGTGAGAAAGCTTCCGTTTTCGTGACGTTCTTCTTCGCTGGGACAGCTCTGTCTTAACGTGGCGACTCGGTTTATTGCCAAATTGCAAAAACAAATACACACGGCACAACCACCAGAGGGTGCTGCATGAACCATTGAATTAGTCCTTACCATAACAGGGTGGACCTCTGCGCATAACCACATCTGTGTGCAAGCATTGTCACATCTGGATTTCTTGGAATTTGGTTTCTGTTGGGGAGTTTATCTCTGGATGTGTGCAAATGTATGTGCATTCATGTGTGCCTGCGTGGAGATCTGAGGTTGGCTGGTAGGGTGGACCTCTGCGCATAATCACCTGTGTGTGCAGCCAGAGCCACGTCTGGATTTCTTGGAATGTGGATTGTTTGGGGTGAGTTTATCTCTGGATGTGTGCAAATGTATGTGCATTCATGTGTGCCTGCGTGGAGATCTGAGGTTGGCTGGTAGGGTGGACCTCTGCGCATAATCACATGTGTGTGCAATCAGAGCCACGTCTGGATTTCTTGGAATGTTGATTGTTTGGGGTGAGTTTATCTCTGGATGTGTGCAAATGTATGTGCATTCATGTGTGCCTGCGTGGAGATCTGAGGTTGGCTGGTAGGGTGGACCTCTGCGCATAATCACATGTGTGTGCAATCAGAGCCACGTCTGGATTTCTTGGAATGTGGATTGTTTGGGGTGAGTTTATCTCTGGATGTGTGCAAATGTATGTGCATTCATGTGTGCCTGCGTGGAGATCTGAGGTTGGCTGGTAGGGTGGACCTCTGCGCATAATCACATGTGTGTGCAATCAGAGCCACGTCTGGATTTCTTGGAATGTGGATTGTTTGGGGTGAGTTTATCTCTGGATGTGTGCAAATGTATGTGCATTCATGTGTGCCTGCGTGGAGATCTGAGGTTGGCTGGTAGGGTGGACCTCTGCGCATAATCACATGTGTGTGCAATCAGAGGCACGTCTGGATTTCTTGGAATGTGGATTGTTTGGGGTGAGTTTATCTCTGGATGTGTGCAAATGTATGTGCATTCATGTGTGCCTGCGTGGAGATCTGAGGTTGGCTGGTAGGGTGGACCTCTGCGCATAATCACATGTGTGTGCAATCAGAGCCACGTCTGGATTTCTTGGAATGTGGATTGTTTGGGGTGAGTTTATCTCTGGATGTGTGCAAATGTATGTGCATTCATGTGTGCCTGCGTGGAGATCTGAGGTTGGCTGGTAGGGTGGACCTCTGCGCATAATCACATGTGTGTGCAATCAGAGCCACGTCTGGATTTCTTGGAATGTGGATTGTTTGGGGTGAGTTTATCTCTGGATGTGTGCAAATGTATGTGCATTCATGTGTGCCTGCGTGGAGATCTGAGGTTGGCTGGTAGGGTGGACCTCTGCGCATAATCACATGTGTGTGCAATCAGAGCCACGTCTGGATTTCTTGGAATGTGGATTGTTTGGGGTGAGTTTATCTCTGGATGTGTGCAAATGTATGTGCATTCATGTGTGCCTGCGTGGAGATCCGGGGTTGGCTGGTAGGGTGGACCTCTGCGCATAATCACATGTGTGTGCAATCAGAGCCACGTCTGGATTTCTTGGAATGTTGATTGTTTGGGGTGAGTTTATCTCTGGATGTGTGCAAATGTATGTGCATTCATGTGTGCCTGCGTGGAGATCTGAGGTTGGCTGGTAGGGTGGACCTCTGCGCATAATCACATGTGTGTGCAATCAGAGCCACGTCTGGATTTCTTGGAATGTTGATTGTTTGGGGTGAGTTTATCTCTGGATGTGTGCAAATGTATGTGCATTCATGTGTGCCTGCGTGGAGATCTGAGGTTGGCTGGTAGGGTGGACCTCTGCGCATAATCACATGTGTGTGCAATCAGAGCCACGTCTGGATTTCTTGGAATGTGGATTGTTTGGGGTGAGTTTATCTCTGGATGTGTGCAAATGTATGTGCATTCATGTGTGCCTGCGTGGAGATCTGAGGTTGGCTGGTAGGGTGGACCTCTGCGCATAATCACATGTGTGTGCAATCAGAGCCACGTCTGGATTTCTTGGAATGTGGATTGTTTGGGGTGAGTTTATCTCTGGATGTGTGCAAATGTATGTGCATTCATGTGTGCCTGCGTGGAGATCTGAGGTTGGCTGGTAGGGTGGACCTCTGCGCATAATCACATGTGTGTGCAATCAGAGCCACGTCTGGATTTCTTGGAATGTGGATTGTTTGGGGTGAGTTTATCTCTGGATGTGTGCAAATGTATGTGCATTCATGTGTGCCTGCGTGGAGATCTGAGGTTGGCTGGTAGGGTGGACCTCTGCGCATAATCACATGTGTGTGCAATCAGAGCCACGTCTGGATTTCTTGGAATGTGGATTGTTTGGGGTGAGTTTATCTCTGGATGTGTGCAAATGTATGTGCATTCATGTGTGCCTGCGTGGAGATCTGAGGTTGGCTGGTAGGGTGGACCTCTGCGCATAATCACATGTGTGTGCAATCAGAGCCACGTCTGGATTTCTTGGAATGTGGATTGTTTGGGGTGAGTTTATCTCTGGATGTGTGCAAATGTATGTGCATTCATGTGTGCCTGCGTGGAGATCTGAGGTTGGCTGGTAGGGTGGACCTCTGCGCATAATCACATGTGTGTGCAATCAGAGCCACGTCTGGATTTCTTGGAATGTGGATTGTTTGGGGTGAGTTTATCTCTGGATGTGTGCAAATGTATGTGCATTCATGTGTGCCTGCGTGGAGATCTGAGGTTGGCTGGTAGGGTGGACCTCTGCGCATAATCACCTGTGTGTGCAGCCAGAGCCACGTCTGGATTTCTTGGAATGTGGATTGTTTGGGGTGAGTTTATCTCTGGATGTGTGCAAATGTATGTGCATTCATGTGTGCCTGCGTGGAGATCTGAGGTTGGCTGGTAGGGTGGACCTCTGCGCATAATCACATGTGTGTGCAATCAGAGCCACGTCTGGATTTCTTGGAATGTTGATTGTTTGGGGTGAGTTTATCTCTGGATGTGTGCAAATGTATGTGCATTCATGTGTGCCTGCGTGGAGATCTGAGGTTGGCTGGTAGGGTGGACCTCTGCGCATAATCACATGTGTGTGCAATCAGAGCCACGTCTGGATTTCTTGGAATGTGGATTGTTTGGGGTGAGTTTATCTCTGGATGTGTGCAAATGTATGTGCATTCATGTGTGCCTGCGTGGAGATCTGAGGTTGGCTGGTAGGGTGGACCTCTGCGCATAATCACATGTGTGTGCAATCAGAGCCACGTCTGGATTTCTTGGAATGTGGATTGTTTGGGGTGAGTTTATCTCTGGATGTGTGCAAATGTATGTGCATTCATGTGTGCCTGCGTGGAGATCTGAGGTTGGCTGGTAGGGTGGACCTCTGCGCATAATCACATGTGTGTGCAATCAGAGCCACGTCTGGATTTCTTGGAATGTGGATTGTTTGGGGTGAGTTTATCTCTGGATGTGTGCAAATGTATGTGCATTCATGTGTGCCTGCGTGGAGATCTGAGGTTGGCTGGTAGGGTGGACCTCTGCGCATAATCACATGTGTGTGCAATCAGAGCCACGTCTGGATTTCTTGGAATGTGGATTGTTTGGGGTGAGTTTATCTCTGGATGTGTGCAAATGTATGTGCATTCATGTGTGCCTGCGTGGAGATCTGAGGTTGGCTGGTAGGGTGGACCTCTGCGCATAATCACATGTGTGTGCAATCAGAGCCACGTCTGGATTTCTTGGAATGTGGATTGTTTGGGGTGAGTTTATCTCTGGATGTGTGCAAATGTATGTGCATTCATGTGTGCCTGCGTGGAGATCTGAGGTTGGCTGGTAGGGTGGACCTCTGCGCATAATCACATGTGTGTGCAATCAGAGCCACGTCTGGATTTCTTGGAATGTGGATTGTTTGGGGTGAGTTTATCTCTGGATGTGTGCAAATGTATGTGCATTCATGTGTGCCTGCGTGGAGATCTGAGGTTGGCTGGTAGGGTGGACCTCTGCGCATAATCACATGTGTGTGCAATCAGAGCCACGTCTGGATTTCTTGGAATGTGGATTGTTTGGGGTGAGTTTATCTCTGGATGTGTGCAAATGTATGTGCATTCATGTGTGCCTGCGTGGAGATCTGAGGTTGGCTGGTAGGGTGGACCTCTGCGCATAATCACATGTGTGTGCAATCAGAGCCACGTCTGGATTTCTTGGAATGTGGATTGTTTGGGGTGAGTTTATCTCTGGATGTGTGCAAATGTATGTGCATTCATGTGTGCCTGCGTGGAGATCTGAGGTTGGCTGGTAGGGTGGACCTCTGCGCATAATCACATGTGTGTGCAATCAGAGCCACGTCTGGATTTCTTGGAATGTGGATTGTTTGGGGTGAGTTTATCTCTGGATGTGTGCAAATGTATGTGCATTCATGTGTGCCTGCGTGGAGATCTGAGGTTGGCTGGTAGGGTGGACCTCTGCGCATAATCACATGTGTGTGCAATCAGAGCCACGTCTGGATTTCTTGGAATGTGGATTGTTTGGGGTGAGTTTATCTCTGGATGTGTGCAAATGTATGTGCATTCATGTGTGCCTGCGTGGAGATCTGAGGTTGGCTGGTAGGGTGGACCTCTGCGCATAATCACATGTGTGTGCAATCAGAGCCACGTCTGGATTTCTTGGAATGTGGATTGTTTGGGGTGAGTTTATCTCTGGATGTGTGCAAATGTATGTGCATTCATGTGTGCCTGCGTGGAGATCTGAGGTTGGCTGGTAGGGTGGACCTCTGCGCATAATCACATGTGTGTGCAATCAGAGCCACGTCTGGATTTCTTGGAATGTGGATTGTTTGGGGTGAGTTTATCTCTGGATGTGTGCAAATGTATGTGCATTCATGTGTGCCTGCGTGGAGATCTGAGGTTGGCTGGTAGGGTGGACCTCTGCGCATAATCACATGTGTGTGCAATCAGAGCCACGTCTGGATTTCTTGGAATGTGGATTGTTTGGGGTGAGTTTATCTCTGGATGTGTGCAAATGTATGTGCATTCATGTGTGCCTGCGTGGAGATCTGAGGTTGGCTGGTAGGGTGGACCTCTGCGCATAATCACATGTGTGTGCAATCAGAGCCACGTCTGGATTTCTTGGAATGTGGATTGTTTGGGGTGAGTTTATCTCTGGATGTGTGCAAATGTATGTGCATTCATGTGTGCCTGCGTGGAGATCTGAGGTTGGCTGGTAGGGTGGACCTCTGCGCATAATCACATGTGTGTGCAATCAGAGCCACGTCTGGATTTCTTGGAATGTGGATTGTTTGGGGTGAGTTTATCTCTGGATGTGTGCAAATGTATGTGCATTCATGTGTGCCTGCGTGGAGATCTGAGGTTGGCTGGTAGGGTGGACCTCTGCGCATAATCACATGTGTGTGCAATCAGAGCCACGTCTGGATTTCTTGGAATGTGGATTGTTTGGGGTGAGTTTATCTCTGGATGTGTGCAAATGTATGTGCATTCATGTGTGCCTGCGTGGAGATCTGAGGTTGGCTGGTAGGGTGGACCTCTGCGCATAATCACATGTGTGTGCAATCAGAGCCACGTCTGGATTTCTTGGAATGTGGATTGTTTGGGGTGAGTTTATCTCTGGATGTGTGCAAATGTATGTGCATTCATGTGTGCCTGCGTGGAGATCTGAGGTTGGCTGGTAGGGTGGACCTCTGCGCATAATCACATGTGTGTGCAATCAGAGCCACGTCTGGATTTCTTGGAATGTGGATTGTTTGGGGTGAGTTTATCTCTGGATGTGTGCAAATGTATGTGCATTCATGTGTGCCTGCGTGGAGATCTGAGGTTGGCTGGTAGGGTGGACCTCTGCGCATAATCACATGTGTGTGCAATCAGAGCCACGTCTGGATTTCTTGGAATGTGGATTGTTTGGGGTGAGTTTATCTCTGGATGTGTGCAAATGTATGTGCATTCATGTGTGCCTGCGTGGAGATCTGAGGTTGGCTGGTAGGGTGGACCTCTGCGCATAATCACATGTGTGTGCAATCAGAGCCACGTCTGGATTTCTTGGAATGTGGATTGTTTGGGGTGAGTTTATCTCTGGATGTGTGCAAATGTATGTGCATTCATGTGTGCCTGCGTGGAGATCTGAGGTTGGCTGGTAGGGTGGACCTCTGCGCATAATCACATGTGTGTGCAATCAGAGCCACGTCTGGATTTCTTGGAATGTGGATTGTTTGGGGTGAGTTTATCTCTGGATGTGTGCAAATGTATGTGCATTCATGTGTGCCTGCGTGGAGATCTGAGGTTGGCTGGTAGGGTGGACCTCTGCGCATAATCACATGTGTGTGCAATCAGAGCCACGTCTGGATTTCTTGGAATGTGGATTGTTTGGGGTGAGTTTATCTCTGGATGTGTGCAAATGTATGTGCATTCATGTGTGCCTGCGTGGAGATCTGAGGTTGGCTGGTAGGGTGGACCTCTGCGCATAATCACATGTGTGTGCAATCAGAGCCACGTCTGGATTTCTTGGAATGTGGATTGTTTGGGGTGAGTTTATCTCTGGATGTGTGCAAATGTATGTGCATTCATGTGTGCCTGCGTGGAGATCTGAGGTTGGCTGGTAGGGTGGACCTCTGCGCATAATCACATGTGTGTGCAATCAGAGCCACGTCTGGATTTCTTGGAATGTGGATTGTTTGGGGTGAGTTTATCTCTGGATGTGTGCAAATGTATGTGCATTCATGTGTGCCTGCGTGGAGATCTGAGGTTGGCTGGTAGGGTGGACCTCTGCGCATAATCACATGTGTGTGCAATCAGAGCCACGTCTGGATTTCTTGGAATGTGGATTGTTTGGGGTGAGTTTATCTCTGGATGTGTGCAAATGTATGTGCATTCATGTGTGCCTGCGTGGAGATCTGAGGTTGGCTGGTAGGGTGGACCTCTGCGCATAATCACATGTGTGTGCAATCAGAGCCACGTCTGGATTTCTTGGAATGTGGATTGTTTGGGGTGAGTTTATCTCTGGATGTGTGCAAATGTATGTGCATTCATGTGTGCCTGCGTGGAGATCTGAGGTTGGCTGGTAGGGTGGACCTCTGCGCATAATCACATGTGTGTGCAATCAGAGCCACGTCTGGATTTCTTGGAATGTGGATTGTTTGGGGTGAGTTTATCTCTGGATGTGTGCAAATGTATGTGCATTCATGTGTGCCTGCGTGGAGATCTGAGGTTGGCTGGTAGGGTGGACCTCTGCGCATAATCACATGTGTGTGCAATCAGAGCCACGTCTGGATTTCTTGGAATGTGGATTGTTTGGGGTGAGTTTATCTCTGGATGTGTGCAAATGTATGTGCATTCATGTGTGCCTGCGTGGAGATCTGAGGTTGGCTGGTAGGGTGGACCTCTGCGCATAATCACATGTGTGTGCAATCAGAGGCACGTCTGGATTTCTTGGAATGTGGATTGTTTGGGGTGAGTTTATCTCTGGATGTGTGCAAATGTATGTGCATTCATGTGTGCCTGCGTGGAGATCTGAGGTTGGCTGGTAGGGTGGACCTCTGCGCATAATCACATGTGTGTGCAATCAGAGGCACGTCTGGATTTCTTGGAATGTGGATTGTTTGGGGTGAGTTTATCTCTGGATGTGTGCAAATGTATGTGCATTCATGTGTGCCTGCGTGGAGATCTGAGGTTGGCTGGTAGGGTGGACCTCTGCGCATAATCACATGTGTGTGCAATCAGAGGCACGTCTGGATTTCTTGGAATGTGGATTGTTTGGGGTGAGTTTATCTCTGGATGTGTGCAAATGTATGTGCATTCATGTGTGCCTGCGTGGAGATCTGAGGTTGGCTGGTAGGGTGGACCTCTGCGCATAATCACATGTGTGTGCAATCAGAGCCACGTCTGGATTTCTTGGAATGTGGATTGTTTGGGGTGAGTTTATCTCTGGATGTGTGCAAATGTATGTGCATTCATGTGTGCCTGCGTGGAGATCTGAGGTTGGCTGGTAGGGTGGACCTCTGCGCATAATCACATGTGTGTGCAATCAGAGCCACGTCTGGATTTCTTGGAATGTGGATTGTTTGGGGTGAGTTTATCTCTGGATGTGTGCAAATGTATGTGCATTCATGTGTGCCTGCGTGGAGATCTGAGGTTGGCTGGTAGGGTGGACCTCTGCGCATAATCACATGTGTGTGCAATCAGAGCCACGTCTGGATTTCTTGGAATGTGGATTGTTTGGGGTGAGTTTATCTCTGGATGTGTGCAAATGTATGTGCATTCATGTGTGCCTGCGTGGAGATCTGAGGTTGGCTGGTAGGGTGGACCTCTGCGCATAATCACATGTGTGTGCAATCAGAGCCACGTCTGGATTTCTTGGAATGTGGATTGTTTGGGGTGAGTTTATCTCTGGATGTGTGCAAATGTATGTGCATTCATGTGTGCCTGCGTGGAGATCTGAGGTTGGCTGGTAGGGTGGACCTCTGCGCATAATCACATGTGTGTGCAATCAGAGCCACGTCTGGATTTCTTGGAATGTGGATTGTTTGGGGTGAGTTTATCTCTGGATGTGTGCAAATGTATGTGCATTCATGTGTGCCTGCGTGGAGATCTGAGGTTGGCTGGTAGGGTGGACCTCTGCGCATAATCACATGTGTGTGCAATCAGAGCCACGTCTGGATTTCTTGGAATGTGGATTGTTTGGGGTGAGTTTATCTCTGGATGTGTGCAAATGTATGTGCATTCATGTGTGCCTGCGTGGAGATCTGAGGTTGGCTGGTAGGGTGGACCTCTGCGCATAATCACATGTGTGTGCAATCAGAGGCCACGTCTGGATTTCTTGGAATGTTGATTGTTTGGGGTGAGTTTATCTCTGGATGTGTGCAAATGTATGTGCATTCATGTGTGCCTGCGTGGAGATCTGAGGTTGGCTGGTAGGGTGGACCTCTGCGCATAATCACATGTGTGTGCAATCAGAGCCACGTCTGGATTTCTTGGAATGTGGATTGTTTGGGGTGAGTTTATCTCTGGATGTGTGCAAATGTATGTGCATTCATGTGTGCCTGCGTGGAGATCTGAGGTTGGCTGGTAGGGTGGACCTCTGCGCATAATCACATGTGTGTGCAATCAGAGGCACGTCTGGATTTCTTGGAATGTTGATTGTTTGGGGTGAGTTTATCTCTGGATGTGTGCAAATGTATGTGCATTCATGTGTGCCTGCGTGGAGATCTGAGGTTGGCTGGTAGGGTGGACCTCTGCGCATAATCACATGTGTGTGCAATCAGAGCCACGTCTGGATTTCTTGGAATGTGGATTGTTTGGGGTGAGTTTATCTCTGGATGTGTGCAAATGTATGTGCATTCATGTGTGCCTGCGTGGAGATCTGAGGTTGGCTGGTAGGGTGGACCTCTGCGCATAATCACATGTGTGTGCAATCAGAGCCACGTCTGGATTTCTTGGAATGTGGATTGTTTGGGGTGAGTTTATCTCTGGATGTGTGCAAATGTATGTGCATTCATGTGTGCCTGCGTGGAGATCTGAGGTTGGCTGGTAGGGTGGACCTCTGCGCATAATCACATGTGTGTGCAATCAGAGGCACGTCTGGATTTCTTGGAATGTTGATTGTTTGGGGTGAGTTTATCTCTGGATGTGTGCAAATGTATGTGCATTCATGTGTGCCTGCGTGGAGATCTGAGGTTGGCTGGTAGGGTGGACCTCTGCGCATAATCACATGTGTGTGCAATCAGAGCCACGTCTGGATTTCTTGGAATGTGGATTGTTTGGGGTGAGTTTATCTCTGGATGTGTGCAAATGTATGTGCATTCATGTGTGCCTGCGTGGAGATCTGAGGTTGGCTGGTAGGGTGGACCTCTGCGCATAATCACATGTGTGTGCAATCAGAGGCACGTCTGGATTTCTTGGAATGTTGATTGTTTGGGGTGAGTTTATCTCTGGATGTGTGCAAATGTATGTGCATTCATGTGTGCCTGCGTGGAGATCTGAGGTTGGCTGGTAGGGTGGACCTCTGCGCATAATCACATGTGTGTGCAATCAGAGCCACGTCTGGATTTCTTGGAATGTGGATTGTTTGGGGTGAGTTTATCTCTGGATGTGTGCAAATGTATGTGCATTCATGTGTGCCTGCGTGGAGATCTGAGGTTGGCTGGTAGGGTGGACCTCTGCGCATAATCACATGTGTGTGCAATCAGAGCCACGTCTGGATTTCTTGGAATGTGGATTGTTTGGGGTGAGTTTATCTCTGGATGTGTGCAAATGTATGTGCATTCATGTGTGCCTGCGTGGAGATCTGAGGTTGGCTGGTAGGGTGGACCTCTGCGCATAATCACATGTGTGTGCAATCAGAGCCACGTCTGGATTTCTTGGAATGTGGATTGTTTGGGGTGAGTTTATCTCTGGATGTGTGCAAATGTATGTGCATTCATGTGTGCCTGCGTGGAGATCTGAGGTTGGCTGGTAGGGTGGACCTCTGCGCATAATCACATGTGTGTGCAATCAGAGCCACGTCTGGATTTCTTGGAATGTGGATTGTTTGGGGTGAGTTTATCTCTGGATGTGTGCAAATGTATGTGCATTCATGTGTGCCTGCGTGGAGATCTGAGGTTGGCTGGTAGGGTGGACCTCTGCGCATAATCACATGTGTGTGCAATCAGAGCCACGTCTGGATTTCTTGGAATGTGGATTGTTTGGGGTGAGTTTATCTCTGGATGTGTGCAAATGTATGTGCATTCATGTGTGCCTGCGTGGAGATCTGAGGTTGGCTGGTAGGGTGGACCTCTGCGCATAATCACATGTGTGTGCAATCAGAGCCACGTCTGGATTTCTTGGAATGTGGATTGTTTGGGGTGAGTTTATCTCTGGATGTGTGCAAATGTATGTGCATTCATGTGTGCCTGCGTGGAGATCTGAGGTTGGCTGGTAGGGTGGACCTCTGCGCATAATCACATGTGTGTGCAATCAGAGCCACGTCTGGATTTCTTGGAATGTGGATTGTTTGGGGTGAGTTTATCTCTGGATGTGTGCAAATGTATGTGCATTCATGTGTGCCTGCGTGGAGATCTGAGGTTGGCTGGTAGGGTGGACCTCTGCGCATAATCACATGTGTGTGCAATCAGAGGCACGTCTGGATTTCTTGGAATGTGGATTGTTTGGGGTGAGTTTATCTCTGGATGTGTGCAAATGTATGTGCATTCATGTGTGCCTGCGTGGAGATCTGAGGTTGGCTGGTAGGGTGGACCTCTGCGCATAATCACATGTGTGTGCAATCAGAGCCACGTCTGGATTTCTTGGAATGTGGATTGTTTGGGGTGAGTTTATCTCTGGATGTGTGCAAATGTATGTGCATTCATGTGTGCCTGCGTGGAGATCTGAGGTTGGCTGGTAGGGTGGACCTCTGCGCATAATCACATGTGTGTGCAATCAGAGCCACGTCTGGATTTCTTGGAATGTGGATTGTTTGGGGTGAGTTTATCTCTGGATGTGTGCAAATGTATGTGCATTCATGTGTGCCTGCGTGGAGATCTGAGGTTGGCTGGTAGGGTGGACCTCTGCGCATAATCACATGTGTGTGCAATCAGAGCCACGTCTGGATTTCTTGGAATGTGGATTGTTTGGGGTGAGTTTATCTCTGGATGTGTGCAAATGTATGTGCATTCATGTGTGCCTGCGTGGAGATCTGAGGTTGGCTGGTAGGGTGGACCTCTGCGCATAATCACATGTGTGTGCAATCAGAGCCACGTCTGGATTTCTTGGAATGTGGATTGTTTGGGGTGAGTTTATCTCTGGATGTGTGCAAATGTATGTGCATTCATGTGTGCCTGCGTGGAGATCTGAGGTTGGCTGGTAGGGTGGACCTCTGCGCATAATCACATGTGTGTGCAATCAGAGCCACGTCTGGATTTCTTGGAATGTGGATTGTTTGGGGTGAGTTTATCTCTGGATGTGTGCAAATGTATGTGCATTCATGTGTGCCTGCGTGGAGATCTGAGGTTGGCTGGTAGGGTGGACCTCTGCGCATAATCACATGTGTGTGCAATCAGAGCCACGTCTGGATTTCTTGGAATGTGGATTGTTTGGGGTGAGTTTATCTCTGGATGTGTGCAAATGTATGTGCATTCATGTGTGCCTGCGTGGAGATCTGAGGTTGGCTGGTAGGGTGGACCTCTGCGCATAATCACATGTGTGTGCAATCAGAGCACGTCTGGATTTCTTGGAATGTGGATTGTTTGGGGTGAGTTTATCTCTGGATGTGTGCAAATGTATGTGCATTCATGTGTGCCTGCGTGGAGATCTGAGGTTGGCTGGTAGGGTGGACCTCTGCGCATAATCACATGTGTGTGCAATCAGAGGCACGTCTGGATTTCTTGGAATGTGGATTGTTTGGGGTGAGTTTATCTCTGGATGTGTGCAAATGTATGTGCATTCATGTGTGCCTGCGTGGAGATCTGAGGTTGGCTGGTAGGGTGGACCTCTGCGCATAATCACATGTGTGTGCAATCAGAGCCACGTCTGGATTTCTTGGAATGTGGATTGTTTGGGGTGAGTTTATCTCTGGATGTGTGCAAATGTATGTGCATTCATGTGTGCCTGCGTGGAGATCTGAGGTTGGCTGGTAGGGTGGACCTCTGCGCATAATCACATGTGTGTGCAATCAGAGCCACGTCTGGATTTCTTGGAATGTGGATTGTTTGGGGTGAGTTTATCTCTGGATGTGTGCAAATGTATGTGCATTCATGTGTGCCTGCGTGGAGATCTGAGGTTGGCTGGTAGGGTGGACCTCTGCGCATAATCACATGTGTGTGCAATCAGAGCCACGTCTGGATTTCTTGGAATGTGGATTGTTTGGGGTGAGTTTATCTCTGGATGTGTGCAAATGTATGTGCATTCATGTGTGCCTGCGTGGAGATCTGAGGTTGGCTGGTAGGGTGGACCTCTGCGCATAATCACATGTGTGTGCAATCAGAGCCA
Source organism: Copadichromis virginalis (assembly GCF_057382275.1). Lineage (NCBI taxonomy): Eukaryota > Metazoa > Chordata > Actinopteri > Cichliformes > Cichlidae > Copadichromis > Copadichromis virginalis. The sequence continues at coordinate 2,119,905 of NC_140625.1, forward strand.
CGTCTGGATTTCTTGGAATGTGGATTGTTTGGGGTGAGTTTATCTCTGGATGTGTGCAAATGTATGTGCATTCATGTGTGCCTGCGTGGAGATCTGAGGTTGGCTGGTAGGGTGGACCTCTGCGCATAATCACATGTGTGTGCAATCAGAGGCACGTCTGGATTTCTTGGAATGTTGATTGTTTGGGGTGAGTTTATCTCTGGATGTGTGCAAATGTATGTGCATTCATGTGTGCCTGCGTGGAGATCTGAGGTTGGCTGGTAGGGTGGACCTCTGCGCATAATCACATGTGTGTGCAATCAGAGCCACGTCTGGATTTCTTGGAATGTGGATTGTTTGGGGTGAGTTTATCTCTGGATGTGTGCAAATGTATGTGCATTCATGTGTGCCTGCGTGGAGATCTGAGGTTGGCTGGTAGGGTGGACCTCTGCGCATAATCACATGTGTGTGCAATCAGAGGCACGTCTGGATTTCTTGGAATGTGGATTGTTTGGGGTGAGTTTATCTCTGGATGTGTGCAAATGTATGTGCATTCATGTGTGCCTGCGTGGAGATCTGAGGTTGGCTGGTAGGGTGGACCTCTGCGCATAATCACATGTGTGTGCAATCAGAGCCACGTCTGGATTTCTTGGAATGTGGATTGTTTGGGGTGAGTTTATCTCTGGATGTGTGCAAATGTATGTGCATTCATGTGTGCCTGCGTGGAGATCTGAGGTTGGCTGGTAGGGTGGACCTCTGCGCATAATCACATGTGTGTGCAATCAGAGGCACGTCTGGATTTCTTGGAATGTGGATTGTTTGGGGTGAGTTTATCTCTGGATGTGTGCAAATGTATGTGCATTCATGTGTGCCTGCGTGGAGATCTGAGGTTGGCTGGTAGGGTGGACCTCTGCGCATAATCACATGTGTGTGCAATCAGAGCCACGTCTGGATTTCTTGGAATGTGGATTGTTTGGGGTGAGTTTATCTCTGGATGTGTGCAAATGTATGTGCATTCATGTGTGCCTGCGTGGAGATCTGAGGTTGGCTGGTAGGGTGGACCTCTGCGCATAATCACATGTGTGTGCAATCAGAGGCACGTCTGGATTTCTTGGAATGTGGATTGTTTGGGGTGAGTTTATCTCTGGATGTGTGCAAATGTATGTGCATTCATGTGTGCCTGCGTGGAGATCTGAGGTTGGCTGGTAGGGTGGACCTCTGCGCATAATCACATGTGTGTGCAATCAGAGCACGTCTGGATTTCTTGGAATGTGGATTGTTTGGGGTGAGTTTATCTCTGGATGTGTGCAAATGTATGTGCATTCATGTGTGCCTGCGTGGAGATCTGAGGTTGGCTGGTAGGGTGGACCTCTGCGCATAATCACATGTGTGTGCAATCAGAGCACGTCTGGATTTCTTGGAATGTGGATTGTTTGGGGTGAGTTTATCTCTGGATGTGTGCAAATGTATGTGCATTCATGTGTGCCTGCGTGGAGATCTGAGGTTGGCTGGTAGGGTGGACCTCTGCGCATAATCACATGTGTGTGCAATCAGAGGCACGTCTGGATTTCTTGGAATGTGGATTGTTTGGGGTGAGTTTATCTCTGGATGTGTGCAAATGTATGTGCATTCATGTGTGCCTGCGTGGAGATCTGAGGTTGGCTGGTAGGGTGGACCTCTGCGCATAATCACATGTGTGTGCAATCAGAGCCACGTCTGGATTTCTTGGAATGTGGATTGTTTGGGGTGAGTTTATCTCTGGATGTGTGCAAATGTATGTGCATTCATGTGTGCCTGCGTGGAGATCTGAGGTTGGCTGGTAGGGTGGACCTCTGCGCATAATCACATGTGTGTGCAATCAGAGCCACGTCTGGATTTCTTGGAATGTGGATTGTTTGGGGTGAGTTTATCTCTGGATGTGTGCAAATGTATGTGCATTCATGTGTGCCTGCGTGGAGATCTGAGGTTGGCTGGTAGGGTGGACCTCTGCGCATAATCACATGTGTGTGCAATCAGAGCCACGTCTGGATTTCTTGGAATGTGGATTGTTTGGGGTGAGTTTATCTCTGGATGTGTGCAAATGTATGTGCATTCATGTGTGCCTGCGTGGAGATCTGAGGTTGGCTGGTAGGGTGGACCTCTGCGCATAATCACATGTGTGTGCAATCAGAGGCACGTCTGGATTTCTTGGAATGTGGATTGTTTGGGGTGAGTTTATCTCTGGATGTGTGCAAATGTATGTGCATTCATGTGTGCCTGCGTGGAGATCTGAGGTTGGCTGGTAGGGTGGACCTCTGCGCATAATCACATGTGTGTGCAATCAGAGCCACGTCTGGATTTCTTGGAATGTGGATTGTTTGGGGTGAGTTTATCTCTGGATGTGTGCAAATGTATGTGCATTCATGTGTGCCTGCGTGGAGATCTGAGGTTGGCTGGTAGGGTGGACCTCTGCGCATAATCACATGTGTGTGCAATCAGAGGCACGTCTGGATTTCTTGGAATGTGGATTGTTTGGGGTGAGTTTATCTCTGGATGTGTGCAAATGTATGTGCATTCATGTGTGCCTGCGTGGAGATCTGAGGTTGGCTGGTAGGGTGGACCTCTGCGCATAATCACATGTGTGTGCAATCAGAGCCACGTCTGGATTTCTTGGAATGTGGATTGTTTGGGGTGAGTTTATCTCTGGATGTGTGCAAATGTATGTGCATTCATGTGTGCCTGCGTGGAGATCTGAGGTTGGCTGGTAGGGTGGACCTCTGCGCATAATCACATGTGTGTGCAATCAGAGCCACGTCTGGATTTCTTGGAATGTGGATTGTTTGGGGTGAGTTTATCTCTGGATGTGTGCAAATGTATGTGCATTCATGTGTGCCTGCGTGGAGATCTGAGGTTGGCTGGTAGGGTGGACCTCTGCGCATAATCACATGTGTGTGCAATCAGAGGCACGTCTGGATTTCTTGGAATGTGGATTGTTTGGGGTGAGTTTATCTCTGGATGTGTGCAAATGTATGTGCATTCATGTGTGCCTGCGTGGAGATCTGAGGTTGGCTGGTAGGGTGGACCTCTGCGCATAATCACATGTGTGTGCAATCAGAGCCACGTCTGGATTTCTTGGAATGTGGATTGTTTGGGGTGAGTTTATCTCTGGATGTGTGCAAATGTATGTGCATTCATGTGTGCCTGCGTGGAGATCTGAGGTTGGCTGGTAGGGTGGACCTCTGCGCATAATCACATGTGTGTGCAATCAGAGCCACGTCTGGATTTCTTGGAATGTGGATTGTTTGGGGTGAGTTTATCTCTGGATGTGTGCAAATGTATGTGCATTCATGTGTGCCTGCGTGGAGATCTGAGGTTGGCTGGTAGGGTGGACCTCTGCGCATAATCACATGTGTGTGCAATCAGAGGCACGTCTGGATTTCTTGGAATGTTGATTGTTTGGGGTGAGTTTATCTCTGGATGTGTGCAAATGTATGTGCATTCATGTGTGCCTGCGTGGAGATCTGAGGTTGGCTGGTAGGGTGGACCTCTGCGCATAATCACATGTGTGTGCAATCAGAGGCCACGTCTGGATTTCTTGGAATGTTGATTGTTTGGGGTGAGTTTATCTCTGGATGTGTGCAAATGTATGTGCATTCATGTGTGCCTGCGTGGAGATCTGAGGTTGGCTGGTAGGGTGGACCTCTGCGCATAATCACATGTGTGTGCAATCAGAGGCACGTCTGGATTTCTTGGAATGTTGATTGTTTGGGGTGAGTTTATCTCTGGATGTGTGCAAATGTATGTGCATTCATGTGTGCCTGCGTGGAGATCTGAGGTTGGCTGGTAGGGTGGACCTCTGCGCATAATCACATGTGTGTGCAATCAGAGGCACGTCTGGATTTCTTGGAATGTGATTGTTTGGGGTGAGTTTATCTCTGGATGTGTGCAAATGTATGTGCATTCATGTGTGCCTGCGTGGAGATCTGAGGTTGGCTGGTAGGGTGGACCTCTGCGCATAATCACAAGTGTGTGCAATCAGAGGCACGTCTGGATTTATTGGAATGTGGATTGTTTGGGGTGAGTTTATCTCTGGATGTGTGCAAATGTATGTGCATTCATGTGTGCCTGCGTGGAGATCTGAGGTTGGCTGGTAGGGTGGACCTCTGCGCATAATCACATGTGTGTGCAATCAGAGCCACGTCTGGATTTCTTGGAATGTTGATTGTTTGGGGTGAGTTTATCTCTGGATGTGTGCAAATGTATGTGCATTCATGTGTGCCTGCGTGGAGATCTGAGGTTGGCTGGTAGGGTGGACCTCTGCGCATAATCACATGTGTGTGCAATCAGAGGCCACGTCTGGATTTCTTGGAATGTGGATTGTTTGGGGTGAGTTTATCTCTGGATGTGTGCAAATGTATGTGCATTCATGTGTGCCTGCGTGGAGATCCGGGGTTGGCTGGTAGGGTGGACCTCTGCGCATAATCACATGTGTGTGCAATCAGAGCCACGTCTGGATTTCTTGGAATGTGGATTGTTTGGGGTGAGTTTATCTCTGGATGTGTGCAAATGTATGTGCATTCATGTGTGCCTGCGTGGAGATCTGAGGTTGGCTGGTAGGGTGGACCTCTGCGCATAATCACATGTGTGTGTAATCAGAGCCACGTCTGGATTTCTTGGAATGTGGATTGTTTGGGGTGAGTTTATCTCTGGATGTGTGCAAATGTATGTGCATTCATGTGTGCCTGCGTGGAGATCTGAGGTTGGCTGGTAGGGTGGACCTCTGCGCATAATCACATGTGTGTGCAATCAGAGCCACGTCTGGATTTCTTGGAATGTTGATTGTTTGGGGTGAGTTTATCTCTGGATGTGTGCAAATGTATGTGCATTCATGTGTGCCTGCGTGGAGATCTGAGGTTGGCTGGTAGGGTGGACCTCTGCGCATAATCACATGTGTGTGCAATCAGAGGCCACGTCTGGATTTCTTGGAATGTTGATTGTTTGGGGTGAGTTTATCTCTGGATGTGTGCAAATGTATGTGCATTCATGTGTGCCTGCGTGGAGATCTGAGGTTGGCTGGTAGGGTGGACCTCTGCGCATAATCACATGTGTGTGCAATCAGAGGCACGTCTGGATTTCTTGGAATGTTGATTGTTTGGGGTGAGTTTATCTCTGGATGTGTGCAAATGTATGTGCATTCATGTGTGCCTGCGTGGAGATCTGAGGTTGGCTGGTAGGGTGGACCTCTGCGCATAATCACATGTGTGTGCAATCAGAGGCACGTCTGGATTTCTTGGAATGTGGATTGTTTGGGGTGAGTTTATCTCTGGATGTGTGCAAATGTATGTGCATTCATGTGTGCCTGCGTGGAGATCTGAGGTTGGCTGGTAGGGTGGACCTCTGCGCATAATCACATGTGTGTGCAATCAGAGGCACGTCTGGATTTCTTGGAATGTGGATTGTTTGGGGTGAGTTTATCTCTGGATGTGTGCAAATGTATGTGCATTCATGTGTGCCTGCGTGGAGATCTGAGGTTGGGTGGTAGGGTGGACCTCTGCGCATAATCACATGTGTGTGCAATCAGAGCCACGTCTGGATTTCTTGGAATGTGGATTGTTTGGGGTGAGTTTATCTCTGGATGTGTGCAAATGTATGTGCATTCATGTGTGCCTGCGTGGAGATCTGAGGTTGGCTGGTAGGGTGGACCTCTGCGCATAATCACATGTGTGTGCAATCAGAGCCACGTCTGGATTTCTTGGAATGTTGATTGTTTGGGGTGAGTTTATCTCTGGATGTGTGCAAATGTATGTGCATTCATGTGTGCCTGCGTGGAGATCTGAGGTTGGCTGGTAGGGTGGACCTCTGCGCATAATCACATGTGTGTGCAATCAGAGGCCACGTCTGGATTTCTTGGAATGTTGATTGTTTGGGGTGAGTTTATCTCTGGATGTGTGCAAATGTATGTGCATTCATGTGTGCCTGCGTGGAGATCTGAGGTTGGCTGGTAGGGTGGACCTCTGCGCATAATCACATGTGTGTGCAATCAGAGGCCACATCTGGATTTCTTGGAATGTGGATTGTTTGGGGTGAGTTTATCTCTGGATGTGTGCAAATGTATGTGCATTCATGTGTGCCTGCGTGGAGATCTGAGGTTGGCTGGTAGGGTGGACCTCTGCGCATAATCACATGTGTGTGCAATCAGAGGCACGTCTGGATTTCTTGGAATGTTGATTGTTTGGGGTGAGTTTATCTCTGGATGTGTGCAAATGTATGTGCATTCATGTGTGCCTGCGTGGAGATCTGAGGTTGGCTGGTAGGGTGGACCTCTGCGCATAATCAGATGTGTGTGCAATCAGAGGCACGTCTGGATTTCTTGGAATGTGGATTGTTTGGGGTGAGTTTATCTCTGGATGTGTGCAAATGTATGTGCATTCATGTGTGCCTGCGTGGAGATCTGAGGTTGGCTGGTAGGGTGGACCTCTGCGCATAATCACATGTGTGTGCAATCAGAGGCACGTCTGGATTTCTTGGAATGTGGATTGTTTGGGGTGAGTTTATCTCTGGATGTGTGCAAATGTATGTGCATTCATGTGTGCCTGCGTGGAGATCCGGGGTTGGGTGGTAGGGTGGACCTCTGCGCATAATCACATGTGTGTGCAATCAGAGGCACGTCTGGATTTCTTGGAATGTGGATTGTTTGGGGTGAGTTTATCTCTGGATGTGTGCAAATGTATGTGCATTCATGTGTGCCTGCGTGGAGATCCGGGGTTGGGTGGTAGGGTGGACCTCTGCGCATAATCACATGTGTGTGCAATCAGAGCCACGTCTGGATTTCTTGGAATGTGGATTGTTTGGGGTGAGTTTATCTCTGGATGTGTGCAAATGTATGTGCATTCATGTGTGCCTGCGTGGAGATCTGAGGTTGGCTGGTAGGGTGGACCTCTGCGCATAATCACATGTGTGTGCAATCAGAGCCACGTCTGGATTTCTTGGAATGTTGATTGTTTGGGGTGAGTTTATCTCTGGATGTGTGCAAATGTATGTGCATTCATGTGTGCCTGCGTGGAGATCTGAGGTTGGCTGGTAGGGTGGACCTCTGCGCATAATCACATGTGTGTGCAATCAGAGGCACATCTGGATTTCTTGGAATGTTGATTGTTTGGGGTGAGTTTATCTCTGGATGTGTGCAAATGTATGTGCATTCATGTGTGCCTGCGTGGAGATCTGAGGTTGGCTGGTAGGGTGGACCTCTGCGCATAATCACATGTGTGTGCAATCAGAGCCACATCTGGATTTCTTGGAATGTGGATTGTTTGGGGTGAGTTTATCTCTGGATGTGTGCAAATGTATGTGCATTCATGTGTGCCTGCGTGGAGATCTGAGGTTGGCTGGTAGGGTGGACCTCTGCGCATAATCACATGTGTGTGCAATCAGAGCCACGTCTGGATTTCTTGGAATGTGGATTGTTTGGGGTGAGTTTATCTCTGGATGTGTGCAAATGTATGTGCATTCATGTGTGCCTGCGTGGAGATCTGAGGTTGGCTGGTAGGGTGGACCTCTGCGCATAATCACATGTGTGTGCAATCAGAGCCACGTCTGGATTTCTTGGAATGTTGATTGTTTGGGGTGAGTTTATCTCTGGATGTGTGCAAATGTATGTGCATTCATGTGTGCCTGCGTGGAGATCTGAGGTTGGCTGGTAGGGTGGACCTCTGCGCATAATCACATGTGTGTGCAATCAGAGCCACGTCTGGATTTCTTGGAATGTGGATTGTTTGGGGTGAGTTTATCTCTGGATGTGTGCAAATGTATGTGCATTCATGTGTGCCTGCGTGGATATCTGAGGTTGGCTGGTAGGGTGGACCTCTGCGCATAATCACATGTGTGTGCAATCAGAGGCCACGTCTGGATTTCTTGGAATGTGGATTGTTTGGGGTGAGTTTATCTCTGGATGTGTGCAAATGTATGTGCATTCATGTGTGCCTGCGTGGAGATCCGGGGTTGGGTGGTAGGGTGGACCTCTGCGCATAATCACATGTGTGTGCAATCAGAGCCACGTCTGGATTTCTTGGAATGTGGATTGTTTGGGGTGAGTTTATCTCTGGATGTGTGCAAATGTATGTGCATTCATGTGTGCCTGCGTGGAGATCTGAGGTTGGCTGGTAGGGTGGACCTCTGCGCATAATCACATGTGTGTGCAATCAGAGCCACGTCTGGATTTCTTGGAATGTGGATTGTTTGGGGTGAGTTTATCTCTGGATGTGTGCAAATGTATGTGCATTCATGTGTGCCTGCGTGGAGATCTGAGGTTGGCTGGTAGGGTGGACCTCTGCGCATAATCACATGTGTGTGCAATCAGAGGCACGTCTGGATTTCTTGGAATGTGGATTGTTTGGGGTGAGTTTATCTCTGGATGTGTGCAAATGTATGTGCATTCATGTGTGCCTGCGTGGAGATCTGAGGTTGGCTGGTAGGGTGGACCTCTGCGCATAATCACATGTGTGTGCAATCAGAGGCACGTCTGGATTTCTTGGAATGTGGATTGTTTGGGGTGAGTTTATCTCTGGATGTGTGCAAATGTATGTGCATTCATGTGTGCCTGCGTGGAGATCTGAGGTTGGCTGGTAGGGTGGACCTCTGCGCATAATCACATGTGTGTGCAATCAGAGGCACGTCTGGATTTCTTGGAATGTTGATTGTTTGGGGTGAGTTTATCTCTGGATGTGTGCAAATGTATGTGCATTCATGTGTGCCTGCGTGGAGATCTGAGGTTGGCTGGTAGGGTGGACCTCTGCGCATAATCACATGTGTGTGCAATCAGAGGCACGTCTGGATTTCTTGGAATGTGGATTGTTTGGGGTGAGTTTATCTCTGGATGTGTGCAAATGTATGTGCATTCATGTGTGCCTGCGTGGAGATCTGAGGTTGGCTGGTAGGGTGGACCTCTGCGCATAATCACATGTGTGTGCAATCAGAGGCACGTCTGGATTTCTTGGAATGTGGATTGTTTGGGGTGAGTTTATCTCTGGATGTGTGCAAATGTATGTGCATTCATGTGTGCCTGCGTGGAGATCCGGGGTTGGGTGGTAGGGTGGACCTCTGCGCATAATCACATGTGTGTGCAATCAGAGCCACGTCTGGATTTCTTGGAATGTGGATTGTTTGGGGTGAGTTTATCTCTGGATGTGTGCAAATGTATGTGCATTCATGTGTGCCTGCGTGGAGATCTGAGGTTGGCTGGTAGGGTGGACCTCTGCGCATAATCACATGTGTGTGCAATCAGAGGCACATCTGGATTTCTTGGAATGTTGATTGTTTGGGGTGAGTTTATCTCTGGATGTGTGCAAATGTATGTGCATTCATGTGTGCCTGCGTGGAGATCTGAGGTTGGCTGGTAGGGTGGACCTCTGCGCATAATCACATGTGTGTGCAATCAGAGCCACGTCTGGATTTCTTGGAATGTGGATTGTTTGGGGTGAGTTTATCTCTGGATGTGTGCAAATGTATGTGCATTCATGTGTGCCTGCGTGGAGATCTGAGGTTGGCTGGTAGGGTGGACCTCTGCGCATAATCACATGTGTGTGCAATCAGAGCCACGTCTGGATTTCTTGGAATGTTGATTGTTTGGGGTGAGTTTATCTCTGGATGTGTGCAAATGTATGTGCATTCATGTGTGCCTGCGTGGAGATCTGAGGTTGGCTGGTAGGGTGGACCTCTGCGCATAATCACAAGTGTGTGCAATCAGAGCCACGTCTGGATTTCTTGGAATGTGGATTGTTTGGGGTGAGTTTATCTCTGGATGTGTGCAAATGTATGTGCATTCATGTGTGCCTGCGTGGAGATCTGAGGTTGGCTGGTAGGGTGGACCTCTGCGCATAATCACATGTGTGTGCAATCAGAGCCACGTCTGGATTTCTTGGAATGTGGATTGTTTGGGGTGAGTTTATCTCTGGATGTGTGCAAATGTATGTGCATTCATGTGTGCCTGCGTGGAGATCTGAGGTTGGCTGGTAGGGTGGACCTCTGCGCATAATCACATGTGTGTGCAATCAGAGGCCACGTCTGGATTTCTTGGAATGTGGATTGTTTGGGGTGAGTTTATCTCTGGATGTGTGCAAATGTATGTGCATTCATGTGTGCCTGCGTGGAGATCTGAGGTTGGCTGGTAGGGTGGACCTCTGCGCATAATCACATGTGTGTGCAATCAGAGGCACGTCTGGATTTCTTGGAATGTGGATTGTTTGGGGTGAGTTTATCTCTGGATGTGTGCAAATGTATGTGCATTCATGTGTGCCTGCGTGGAGATCCGGGGTTGGCTGGTAGGGTGGACCTCTGCGCATAATCACATGTGTGTGCAATCAGAGCCACGTCTGGATTTCTTGGAATGTGGATTGTTTGGGGTGAGTTTATCTCTGGATGTGTGCAAATGTATGTGCATTCATGTGTGCCTGCGTGGAGATCTGAGGTTGGCTGGTAGGGTGGACCTCTGCGCATAATCACATGTGTGTGCAATCAGAGCCACGTCTGGATTTCTTGGAATGTTGATTGTTTGGGGTGAGTTTATCTCTGGATGTGTGCAAATGTATGTGCATTCATGTGTGCCTGCGTGGAGATCTGAGGTTGGCTGGTAGGGTGGACCTCTGCGCATAATCACATGTGTGTGCAATCAGAGGCACATCTGGATTTCTTGGAATGTTGATTGTTTGGGGTGAGTTTATCTCTGGATGTGTGCAAATGTATGTGCATTCATGTGTGCCTGCGTGGAGATCTGAGGTTGGCTGGTAGGGTGGACCTCTGCGCATAATCACATGTGTGTGCAATCAGAGCCACGTCTGGATTTCTTGGAATGTGGATTGTTTGGGGTGAGTTTATCTCTGGATGTGTGCAAATGTATGTGCATTCATGTGTGCCTGCGTGGAGATCTGAGGTTGGCTGGTAGGGTGGACCTCTGCGCATAATCACATGTGTGTGCAATCAGAGGCACGTCTGGATTTCTTGGAATGTGGATTGTTTGGGGTGAGTTTATCTCTGGATGTGTGCAAATGTATGTGCATTCATGTGTGCCTGCGTGGAGATCTGAGGTTGGCTGGTAGGGTGGACCTCTGCGCATAATCACATGTGTGTGCAATCAGAGGCACGTCTGGATTTCTTGGAATGTGGATTGTTTGGGGTGAGTTTATCTCTGGATGTGTGCAAATGTATGTGCATTCATGTGTGCCTGCGTGGAGATCCGGGGTTGGGTGGTAGGGTGGACCTCTGCGCATAATCACATGTGTGTGCAATCAGAGCCACGTCTGGATTTCTTGGAATGTGGATTGTTTGGGGTGAGTTTATCTCTGGATGTGTGCAAATGTATGTGCATTCATGTGTGCCTGCGTGGAGATCTGAGGTTGGCTGGTAGGGTGGACCTCTGCGCATAATCACATGTGTGTGCAATCAGAGCCACGTCTGGATTTCTTGGAATGTTGATTGTTTGGGGTGAGTTTATCTCTGGATGTGTGCAAATGTATGTGCATTCATGTGTGCCTGCGTGGAGATCTGAGGTTGGCTGGTAGGGTGGACCTCTGCGCATAATCACATGTGTGTGCAATCAGAGGCACATCTGGATTTCTTGGAATGTTGATTGTTTGGGGTGAGTTTATCTCTGGATGTGTGCAAATGTATGTGCATTCATGTGTGCCTGCGTGGAGATCTGAGGTTGGCTGGTAGGGTGGACCTCTGCGCATAATCACATGTGTGTGCAATCAGAGCCACGTCTGGATTTCTTGGAATGTGGATTGTTTGGGGTGAGTTTATCTCTGGATGTGTGCAAATGTATGTGCATTCATGTGTGCCTGCGTGGAGATCTGAGGTTGGCTGGTAGGGTGGACCTCTGCGCATAATCACATGTGTGTGCAATCAGAGCCACGTCTGGATTTCTTGGAATGTGGATTGTTTGGGGTGAGTTTATCTCTGGATGTGTGCAAATGTATGTGCATTCATGTGTGCCTGCGTGGAGATCTGAGGTTGGCTGGTAGGGTGGACCTCTGCGCATAATCACATGTGTGTGCAATCAGAGGCACGTCTGGATTTCTTGGAATGTTGATTGTTTGGGGTGAGTTTATCTCTGGATGTGTGCAAATGTATGTGCATTCATGTGTGCCTGCGTGGAGATCTGAGGTTGGCTGGTAGGGTGGACCTCTGCGCATAATCACAAGTGTGTGCAATCAGAGCCACGTCTGGATTTCTTGGAATGTGGATTGTTTGGGGTGAGTTTATCTCTGGATGTGTGCAAATGTATGTGCATTCATGTGTGCCTGCGTGGAGATCTGAGGTTGGCTGGTAGGGTGGACCTCTGCGCATAATCACATGTGTGTGCAATCAGAGCCACGTCTGGATTTCTTGGAATGTTGATTGTTTGGGGTGAGTTTATCTCTGGATGTGTGCAAATGTATGTGCATTCATGTGTGCCTGCGTGGAGATCTGAGGTTGGCTGGTAGGGTGGACCTCTGCGCATAATCACATGTGTGTGCAATCAGAGGCACGTCTGGATTTCTTGGAATGTGGATTGTTTGGGGTGAGTTTATCTCTGGATGTGTGCAAATGTATGTGCATTCATGTGTGCCTGCGTGGAGATCCGGGGTTGGCTGGTAGGGTGGACCTCTGCGCATAATCACATGTGTGTGCAATCAGAGCCACGTCTGGATTTCTTGGAATGTGGATTGTTTGGGGTGAGTTTATCTCTGGATGTGTGCAAATGTATGTGCATTCATGTGTGCCTGCGTGGAGATCTGAGGTTGGCTGGTAGGGTGGACCTCTGCGCATAATCACATGTGTGTGCAATCAGAGCCACGTCTGGATTTCTTGGAATGTGGATTGTTTGGGGTGAGTTTATCTCTGGATGTGTGCAAATGTATGTGCATTCATGTGTGCCTGCGTGGAGATCTGAGGTTGGCTGGTAGGGTGGACCTCTGCGCATAATCACATGTGTGTGCAATCAGAGGCACGTCTGGATTTCTTGGAATGTTGATTGTTTGGGGTGAGTTTATCTCTGGATGTGTGCAAATGTATGTGCATTCATGTGTGCCTGCGTGGAGATCTGAGGTTGGCTGGTAGGGTGGACCTCTGCGCATAATCACATGTGTGTGCAATCAGAGCCACGTCTGGATTTCTTGGAATGTGGATTGTTTGGGGTGAGTTTATCTCTGGATGTGTGCAAATGTATGTGCATTCATGTGTGCCTGCGTGGAGATCTGAGGTTGGCTGGTAGGGTGGACCTCTGCGCATAATCACATGTGTGTGCAATCAGAGCCACGTCTGGATTTCTTGGAATGTGGATTGTTTGGGGTGAGTTTATCTCTGGATGTGTGCAAATGTATGTGCATTCATGTGTGCCTGCGTGGAGATCTGAGGTTGGCTGGTAGGGTGGACCTCTGCGCATAATCACATGTGTGTGCAATCAGAGGCCACGTCTGGATTTCTTGGAATGTGGATTGTTTGGGGTGAGTTTATCTCTGGATGTGTGCAAATGTATGTGCATTCATGTGTGCCTGCGTGGAGATCTGAGGTTGGCTGGTAGGGTGGACCTCTGCGCATAATCACATGTGTGTGCAATCAGAGCCACGTCTGGATTTCTTGGAATGTGGATTGTTTGGGGTGAGTTTATCTCTGGATGTGTGCAAATGTATGTGCATTCATGTGTGCCTGCGTGGAGATCTGAGGTTGGCTGGTAGGGTGGACCTCTGCGCATAATCACATGTGTGTGCAATCAGAGCCACGTCTGGATTTCTTGGAATGTGGATTGTTTGGGGTGAGTTTATCTCTGGATGTGTGCAAATGTATGTGCATTCATGTGTGCCTGCGTGGAGATCTGAGGTTGGCTGGTAGGGTGGACCTCTGCGCATAATCACATGTGTGTGCAATCAGAGCCACGTCTGGATTTCTTGGAATGTTGATTGTTTGGGGTGAGTTTATCTCTGGATGTGTGCAAATGTATGTGCATTCATGTGTGCCTGCGTGGAGATCTGAGGTTGGCTGGTAGGGTGGACCTCTGCGCATAATCACATGTGTGTGCAATCAGAGGCCACGTCTGGATTTCTTGGAATGTTGATTGTTTGGGGTGAGTTTATCTCTGGATGTGTGCAAATGTATGTGCATTCATGTGTGCCTGCGTGGAGATCTGAGGTTGGCTGGTAGGGTGGACCTCTGCGCATAATCACATGTGTGTGCAATCAGAGGCACGTCTGGATTTCTTGGAATGTGGATTGTTTGGGGTGAGTTTATCTCTGGATGTGTGCAAATGTATGTGCATTCATGTGTGCCTGCGTGGAGATCTGAGGTTGGCTGGTAGGGTGGACCTCTGCGCATAATCACATGTGTGTGCAATCAGAGGCACGTCTGGATTTCTTGGAATGTGGATTGTTTGGGGTGAGTTTATCTCTGGATGTGTGCAAATGTATGTGCATTCATGTGTGCCTGCGTGGAGATCTGAGGTTGGCTGGTAGGGTGGACCTCTGCGCATAATCACATGTGTGTGCAATCAGAGGCACGTCTGGATTTCTTGGAATGTGGATTGTTTGGGGTGAGTTTATCTCTGGATGTGTGCAAATGTATGTGCATTCATGTGTGCCTGCGTGGAGATCTGAGGTTGGCTGGTAGGGTGGACCTCTGCGCATAATCACATGTGTGTGCAATCAGAGGCATCTCC